>NW_025407827.1:661786-692910 GCF_003324165.1 Naegleria lovaniensis
AATTTCAATTTCAAAAACAAATTTAAAAAATGTTCAACACTCATCACGCCCATGAGAATTCGTACCATAAACTTGAGGGATGAGAACACTCCTTCGCTCATCCCTCCCTCTTCTGAAATTATGAAAATTCTTGGATCGGAATTATTGAAAATAGTTCAATTAAACGTAGTAATGGATGCTACTCAATGCAACCACACAGAGGAAGGAAGAGTGAGCGAGAAGCCTTCGGAAAATTCTAATCCTTCTCTCCGGAAAGTTCTAATGAATGGTGGTATTATTCATGAAATTTGGGAATATTTATATCTCATGTTTATGGATTTGCTCGACATGATTCTGATTTATTCTGAAACATTATTCAACAAGTTGGTGAATGAGTTTGTATTGTGTTCAATATTCAACATCAAAATGGCACCACCACACACTTAAGTTCCACTCCAAGACGAAAAGGGAATGTGTCCTCGAGCTCTGGATCATCCTTCCTTGCGTCCACAATCACTACAGGCTCATCTGTTGTGACCGCTTCAACAACAGTTGCATCTTCCTACACAACACCACCTAACACAACAATGGCCGCCACAAGAACCTCTTCGACCACTCTGTTGGACACATCAACAAGAAGATCAATATCTCAAAAGATTCCTTTTAAAACTCCTCCGTGGCTCCTTCTACCATCAAAAAAGAAATAACTGATTTTCTCATACATGTATCAATTAGCAACCTTTACCAGTGTGGTTGAAACAAGCCTTACATTCATTTTGCCGCCTCAATTCATTACATTCCTTGACAAACAACAAAGCACTTGCCGCTTAATTACTACAATATAGCTTGTTAAAAGCCTTAAATACGTGGAGTGTGTTATTGTGGCTGGAATATCATCAAATAAAAATCGAACAAATCCAATGAATTACTATTGCGTGGCTTGTTATTGCAAATTCAAACACACCAAGCAACTAGAAGTCACTTCCAAGTCAATCCTAACGTTGACCCATATTGTGATCCATATCCAGGCTACGACGTGTCAATTTGCCTTTTTGAGTCATGTTTTTCATGGTTCAAACGAATGCACAGTTTGGTAGGTATTATTGTTACAAAATTTAAAGCTGAGACAGTTTTGGTCACTCATAGTACGAGAGAGATTGAGTTTCATAACACCATACACAAGCTTGATAAGGAATTCATCAAGGACATAGCTTGGTTTGGTATTATATTTACCAACAAGAATAATACAATCAAAAAGGTGGTAGATCAGGTTGGAAAGGAGAAGTTTGCGGTTAACCAAAGGATCCGTTTAGGCTGATTCACTAGCGGCCAGTTTGGAAAAGAAACTCATTCACTTTTTCAAGCAAAGAGCTATCATTGAGCCAACAAACAATGAAGAAGGGTCTTTCAAAGGAGTAGATAACTCTTTAGTACCCATTATTGAGGGTAAGGAAGAAATGAAAGACTTGGACGGAGATGAAACTGATGCACGTTTAGACGGTCTGGCTCTTGATTCTCTTGGAAAAAGGAAGAGGGTAGATGAGTACAAGGAATTAGCCTCCAAACTCTCCAAAATTAATGATTCGTTGATGAGCCATGTATCGGAGCTTAGAGTATTAAAGCAACCATTACCAAGACCTATCCTTGTCTTGAGGAAGTATATTTGTACTCTTGAATGTATGATCATGTTTGCGAGTGCAAGGATCGTCTACTTAATCGTCATGTAATTCAAGTGACATTTCATTTTGAATAAACAATTGTTATTGGAATGAATGTGTTGTTGAATAATGCAATTTCAAAAACAAACTTTAAAAAATGTTCAACTCTCATCACGCCCATGAGGATTATTATACTGTCCTGGATAAAAGCTTTCTCACCCATGAATCAAGTACCATAAACTTGAGGAATGAGAACGACACATCCTCGCTCATCCCTCCCTCTTCTGAAATTATGAAAATTCTTGAATCGGAATTATTGAAAATAGTTCAATTAAACGTAGTAATGGATGCTACTCAATGCAACCACACAGAGGAAGGAAGAGTGAGCGAGAAGCCTTCGGAAAATTCTAATCCTTCTCTCCGGAGAGTTCTAATGAATGGTGATATTATTCATGAAATTTGGTGTGTGGGAATATTTGGATCTCATGTTTATGGATTGGTTCGAGATGATTCTGATTTGGATTTATTCGTGGTTGTTTCCAATGATCTCGGGGAGCAAATTGAAGAAAAACAAAGAGCTATTGGAAAGAGAGATTACACTTACCAATTCAGTACAAGTATTTCATTTGAAAACACAAGAAGCAAAAACGTGGATTTTACAATTTATTCTGAAACATTATTCAACAAGTTGGTGAATGAGTTTGTATTGTGTGCAATGGAATTTGTTTCCATTTTAACGAGTGAGCATCTTTCATCATTTGTCTTGTTGAAAAGTAACAAGATGGAATTGATTCAGACTCCATCATTAATATCTTTACAAGAAAAGAGTGAAGTGAAACAATTAGTTCGAAAAAGTATTTCCTACGAAGCAGATCATTCATTTGTGAAGGCCAAAAACAAAATGACAAAAGAGCTTAATATTGAAAAGGGTATGAAGGCTTTGTTTCACTCGTTTCGAACCGTAGTATTCGGTGTGCAAATTGCAAAATTTGGTTGTATAACTGATTTTACTGAGGCAAATCATTACCAAACAGAAATTCACAAGACATTCAATTCATCATCGATTCAGACCTTATTGTCAGATTTTTCTGAAAAGATGGATGCCGCGATAGGTGCTCAAGTTTGGGAAGTGTTCAAGAAAGTGTTTAAAGTTAAATTGAATCAATTGCAAACTACTTTTAGGAAAGCGTTAATGGGTAGCCAACAGTAATATGAGTACATGTGAGACAGTTGTCAATTCAAACTTTTAGTGACAGCCCCAAGTTATGTCGTGTGGTCACGTGGGATTTTTTAGCCACAAGTCCCTACCTCACTTCTTGAAACGGAAATTGGTTGTTGCTAATTGAAGTGCAAATTGGAATCCTTCTCAAACAAAAAAAAGAGCCACAACAACCATTCTGTGCCACACAACGACCATGATACTCTCAAACCAATCCATACCGTCACAGCAGCAATCGGCCAGTGGACAAATTCCAATCATTTCCTATAAGAGCACGACGGAAGAGAGAAAGCATGAAATACGATCAGCTCTCACCTCCGTTGGATTTTTCTACTTGGTCGATCACCCATTAGTTTCTGATATGCGGAAAGCTTTTGAATATTCTAAAAAGTTTTTTGATCTTCCCTTTGAAGTGAAAAATCAATTTCATACTCTCAAAGGTGGAAGTGGCTACATTTCAAAGAGCTCTGAACGACTTAATGGAACTGATATTGATTTGAAGGAGGCATATAATGTAAGACTGCAAAACAGTCCCAATGATCAAGGTGAAGAGGTGAATTATTTTCCAGATGAGACACAATTTCTAAACTTGGAAGGTTTTGAAAAATTCAGTAAGGACCTGTTTAATGCATTGCATGATTTGTTGTGTGAAATTTTGGATGATTTACAAAGTAGTTTGACCATTCAAAACAAAACGAGAGGTTCCACAGAGCCATTGGAAAACAATTATTTCTCTTCCACGCATAGTGACAAGGAGCATTCATTAAGATATTTGCATTATCCAAAAATTGACAAGAATAACCTCTCATCGTCAGCTAGTGATAGAAATGGAGCAGGCTTGCATTGTGACTATGGATCAATTACATTACTATTTCAGGATGATGTGGGAGGATTGCAAGTATTGAATCGAGTGACCAATGAAATGATGAATGCTCCCTATGTTCCAGATTCAATGATTGTGAATTGTGGAGATTTGATGCAGGAATGGACTAGTGGCGAATATAAGAGCGTGCCTCATCAAGTAGTGCTTACAAATTATGACCGTGATAGATATAGTATTGCATATTTTGGTCAGCCTAATAAGGATTGCTATATTAGCTCAATTGACATGACAGCATACGATTATCTCATGAAAAAGTTTGAAAAGAGCTATACCATTAAGCAGCAATCAAAAACAACTACAACCACTCCTTAGAGTAACGGTGTTTTCCTTGGTTGCAAGGTCACAACTGAAATATCTGAATAAAAATCAGTGATGGATCTTCGTTTCATCCTGTGGAAGAACCACAATAATCGTTTTCTCTCTTTTTTCAGTAAATAAATACATCTGCATTGAGCACTGCAAAATACATGGAATGAAAATGATGGAAACTCCACAAATGAAAGCGGTAAATTAATTTTGGTAGGAACATTTACATCCATAGGTTGTTTCTCACCAAAATAACTCGATCCAGTAAAATACAATTGGCCCTTACTCGTTTGAAAAACGCTATTGGCTCGTCCAGCATGAATTTCTGTAATCTCTTCATGAGGTATTTCGATAAGAGTAGGTTTGTTTCTGTCTGTGAAATCTCCAGTTCCTAACATGCCATGCTTGTTTCGTCCCGATACGTAGGCCTTATTGTCAGATGTCAAAAATATGGAGTGATTCCAACCACAAGCGATTGATACAATTTTCTCGTTTGAGAAATATTCTGGCTTGACTAGGGTTGGAACAAGTCTGGATTCATTATCAGCCAGGCCTAATTGGCCATAATAATTTCTGTTGTGAGTGAATACGTTTGATTTAAGATTATTTTTCAACTCTATTGGTGCTCACCAAATTGTTTGTATCACATACCTTCCAGAGGCATACACAAATCCTCGCCGTGTTAAAAACAAAGTGTGTAATTCTCCACATGATGCATATTGTACATAATCTCCAAGCTTATAGAGAGAGTCAAAGAACGAAATTTTGGTTGGAATTCGTCGATTGTCTTGATCGTTCAAACCCAATGCTCCATATACATTTTCACCTAATGAAAAATTAACAATGAGGTAAAGAAACAATAAATTCAAAGAATAGTAACTTTCAGGGAACACTACACAAACATACCACAAGAAAATACCTCATTGGATCGTGTCAACATTATTGTGTGATAGCTACCACAAGCAATGTGTCGAACTGGTTGGCCTATATTTGCTTTGGTTAATATATGAACGCGACTACAATCTCTATTTGTCTCATGTGTGCCAAGACATCCATATAAATTATATCCCACTCCATATACTTCTCCTGTCTTTGTAAGAATCATTGTACTTCGTTTTCCACAAGCAGCGTCTTTGATTGGCTCAGTAAAATCAAATCTTAGAACTTGATGTGTTGAATCAATGAATGGATCATGTTGGATATTTAGTTGATGATCTGTGTTTTTTCCTAAACAGAATAGTCTATTTCTATTTGTAATAAATAACGAATGCCAGGAGCCAGAAAATATCTTCTCCACATTCTCGTCCATATTCAATAATTTACATTTCATTAATTTTAACTTGCTTTCAAAATTGTTAGACAAATTATTATACAATGCTCCTCCTTTGCTTAAACAATTAATTCGGCTGGAGCTCTGAGTAGAATTTACAAGATACCAAGGCTCATCATATTCCTCCTTGATAATTCCATTCGGATGCACAAACTCGGAAATAAATTCCTCTTCTCCAAACGCATAAACTTCAACAGTTCGTAGGGGTCTTTTTCGTAAGTACCGAATGATTTTAATATCATCATTATTGCTCTCCTCATGATGATGGTTGATATTCAATGATGATGGTAATGATGATGATAATTCAGAATAATTTGCCATATCGGAATGAGTACTTAATGCTGCTGGAGAAGTCATGTTAGTAGAGTTGTGTTGTTGTTGTTGTTGATGAGAAGAACCCATCAAGTGAGTAATGTAAGGAGCAACAGTGTCATCGATATAGATTATTCTCGGCATTCCGAAAATATTCAATTGTTTCTACAACAATGATTATTATATCAATTTCATCAAGTAATAATTTTAGTATTGGAAATCAGTGTTCCCTGAAAACTGTGATCTTGCTTTAATATTTTTAATGTTTTGAATAACAAAACAAAAATGGCATCTTGCGAAATCTGCACTCCCAACGAACTTCAACTCTAAGAGGTCGCCCTCTCGTTGCAACCTAACAATAATAATAGTTCTTACATAAAAGAAAACAACGAAAAATGTCTGAATCATCCTCTTGTGTTGTGTGTATTCTATTACTTGATTTTAGAGATGATCCGATATCGGAACATGATGATGATGAAAACAATCAAGTTGTCTTTCATTGGTCTGAACTTGCTCATCAATTGAAAGATAAATTTCATCAAGAGGCTATCCAAATGGCCAAACGACGGGATGAACATTTTCAACAATTGATATCCTTGGTGCCAGCTAAACGAAGCAATTATTTGAAAAAGAATTGGTGGCCGGATCCCAACGATCGATTGATCATGCTGAAAGCCTGTGCTTTAGATGGTAGCCTGTTAGAGCATGTCCCAGAGCCATTTCAAAATGATAAATTAATTGTTTGGAGAGCTGGAACGCTGCAGTTTGCCTCTGAGGAGTTAAGAAGTGATCGTGAGTTTGTTTGTCAATTCTTGAAAGCGCACGGCATTGCGAATTTTCGATTTATATCCAAAGAATTACAAAATGATCGAGAGCTTGTCTTCTTAGCGGTGAGACAAAAAGGAACTCTTTTGCAATATGCTTCTCCAACATTGCGCAATGATAAGGAAATTGTTTTTGAAGCCATTATTGAGAATGCAATTGCTATGGAATTTGCTTCTGATTCTCTCAAGGACGATTTAACATTTGCTTGGAAAGTATTTGAAATATCTGCGTATTCACTCATCTTTTTTTCTGAGAGAGTACGTTCTGAGAGGGAGTTAATGTTACAAGCATGTGAAATATATGGAGAAATATTAGATTATCTTCCCACCGATCTTCGAAACGATCGAGAGATTGTATTAGCTTCAATGACTTTTGACTATCATGCATTTCAGTTCGCTTCTGAGCAATTAAGAAGTGACAAAGAAATTGCCCTGAAGGCAGTTCAAATAGCTGGATCAAACTATGCATATATTGGAAAATCTTTAAAGAATGATAAGGATGTACTTCTTGCTGCAATCAGAAGTGACAATTTTCAACCAAATATGACTCCAGATGAATTTAGAAAAGACCCTGATGTGCTGGAAGCCATTCAGCAAAGCAACAACTGCCACAACGCCAACTTTCCTCTCATACAGGACCTAGATAATCGAGAAATGATATTGAAAACTGTATCGACAAATGGTCTAAATCTAAAACACCTGTCAACGATTCATCGTGATGACGAAGAGATTGTTTTGAAGGCGGTTCGACAAAATGGTAAATCTTTACAATTTGCGTCAGAGCGATTACGAAACGATGAATTGGTGGTAACACAAGCAATTCATCAATTCGGAAAAGCCATTGAGTTCGCATCTGCCGAGTTACGTAAAAACAAGAATCTGCTTCTGCTTGCTGCTGGTACATCCAAAGACAATATTTTGCGATTTGCACACAATGACTTGAAAAGCGATCGTGAATTTGTCATGCAAATTGTTTCCAAGAATGGTTTATGTTTGGATTCAGCTTCGGATGACTTGAAAAACGATCGTGAAGTAGTGAAAACAGCTATTAAGCAAAATGCAGAGGCAATTAAGCAGGCGTCACCGGCACTGAGAGATGATGCTGAAATTATCATGCAAGTAATTGTTCGTTTTCCCTATGCCATCTATTTCGCCTCAACGAGACTTCGTAATGATTTCAAATTCGCTGAACGGGTTTTGAAAGCAACAAGCGTTCACTTTGGTTACTTTTCTACAGAATTGACAAGCAACAAACATCTTGCACTGTTGGCAGTTGGAAAGCGTGGTTACAATCTTGAGTGTGTTTCTGAAGAACTTAGGAATGATCGACAAGTGGTTTTGAAAGCTGTGAAAGAGCATGGATTAGCTCTGCAATATGCATCGTTGTCGTTGCGTGATGATTATGAAATTGTGAAAGTGGCCTATAAACGCAGTAAGAGAGCCGTTCTTTATGCATCTGATAACGCTCGCATGCGTGTGCTTGAGCATGAAAAGAATAAGAAATGTGTAATTTTATAAAGTAGAGAATTCTTGTGATTTATTATAAATTATTTTCATACTAAGGTTTTTTGTGAATTGTTGGTAGCACTATTGTTATTTGATTGCAAAAGAGGAGAATCACTCGTGACCACCGCATGCTGCTTCTTACCAGATGTGTGTTTTTGTTGCTTTTTATCTACGGGAGCAATCATGTTATCCATCACAAAAAAGGCCACAAGCCAAGCACCAAATGAAACAGCGAGAATGATTTGAATGGTCACAACGTTGAGATAAATTCCACAAAAGAATCCAATGGCAGAGGAGAGAGATTGTGTCATTTTGAAAGCAGCAAAAGCTTCAGCAGTATTCTTCTTCTTGTAATAATTGGGACTTCCCAAAATTCCGTAGATTGAGTTTGTGAGAAAACTGTCTGACAAGCCAAACAAGGACATGTTCACAAAGAAGAGCAAGTAGAGAGCTGCTGGTTTTTGGATGGTATGAGAGGGATCGTCTTGATTGGAAGCCATGTCATTAGAAACGGAATTTCCCCAATACACAAATTGTGTACTCAATGAAACAGCCACGCAATGAATGAACATGGCTGCGAGCATGGTGACTCTTCTCCCGATTTTGTCTAACATTTTTCCAGAAATTAAGGCTCCAGAAACTTGACTGATACCAAATAAAATCATGACCCATCCGAGCATATCTCGACCAATGATAGGAGGTAACGATCCAGTGAAATATGAATTGCTATATCCAGAGTAAAATGAAATGATACTAAATACAAGCATTTTCTTTGAAAATAACACTAGAAAAGCTTGTTTTAAGAGAGAAACGAAATCTTTTGCTTGTTTGGCTAATTCTTGTGTGAAATAATTTTTGATTTTGTTGGAAATTCTTTCTGTGAAACTTCTTGTATCAATATGAATATTATCATGTTGTAAATCTTCTTCGTCGATTTGTAATTTCTTTTCATATTCACTTTTCTTAATAGGCATAAGTGCAATTAATGACAAAGATCCAACCAAGGCAATAATGGTGAGCACAAAGAATAATTGAAAATTCGTCAATCCAGCACCTATAATATTTTCAAGATAATTTTCAATTCAATCGTTACATTATTTACCAAAAAAAGAAATTATAAATTATTTCAAAAATAAAAACTGTCACTCGCGACTCCATAGTAGACAAGTACACTCCACTTACTAAATAACGATCCAGCTAAAATATTTCCAAAAATCGAATTCAATTGAAACAAGGCAAAAAACACTCCACTAAAAAATCCCATCACTTCCACACTATTTCCAGAGGCTGCCTCTTTTTCCTGTCCAGAATTTTGCCGTTCAGCACTCGACTGCTCAGAACTCTGTCCATTCTTCATTTGAAATTCTTTAATTTTCATCTGCGTTAAATTTGCAGATTGTGTCAATAAAGTTCCCTGTCCAGTCCATAGCAAAGCAGCTCCAAATCCATTCACCACTGAAGCACAATACAACAAGACACTACTATCAAATCCAGCAGCAAACACAAACAAACAATAACACAAAGCTCCCAACACACATGTCCATTTTGGACTAAATAATTGTGTAAACGAAGGAGCGACTAAATTGGAAAAGGCAAAAACAAAATATAAAATGGACAAGCTCACAAAGCCTTCGGATTTTCGGAGGGTCGTTATGAAGGATTGAGTGGTACCAAATGCTGCAAATAATAAAAAGAAAGAGGCTCCTAAATTAACCACGTTGAAAAAGCCCTTGTTGAAGAACATGGGTCCGAGAAGATGTTTTAGAGAGAGGACGATGGATTGGATCCGAGAACGAAAGGAATGATTGAGTGAGGAGGAAGAGGGAACATGATTTAAACTATAGGAGAGTTCTTGTTCGTGATGAGAAGGACGAGCGTGAAGGGGGTGATGAGAGGGATGATCCTTGTCGTTGTTGAGCTGATGATTATAATTGGAGGCCATTTTTTTGATGAATTTCACAGAAAATGGAGAAACAACTCTGGGTCAACTCAGTATTGGTTGGCCGAATAATAAAAGGAATTGACAATGAGTTCCATATTCGAAATCGTTGTTTTTAGTTGGTCAATCAATTAATGAATTACCTGATCTTGTTCAAATAAAAAATGTTGAAAAGTGTTGGAGCATCACTGATACGTGGCATGAAGTGTCATCATTCTCTGAGAGCTTCGGAATTTATAAATTACCAGAGCAAAACATCATCATCTATTAATTTATCAATTATTTTATCTATTCCATCGTCCTTTAGAAGATATTCAATTTTGAGAGAGGAGTAAGTTGAGTTTGATTATTGTACATCATCGTTGTGATGGAAATTAGGCTATTAGTAATTCTTCAACAACGCAGAGTACAAACTCTTCAACACCACCCCAACAACAACCAATAGAAGAAGAGTCTCAACAACCAACAACCCCATCACACAAAAAGTATTTCATCACCACGGCTCCTTCCGAACATGAAAGCACCCGCAAGCAAGAAAAAGTAAAGAAACACCAATCCCAGAAATTCATGCACTATTCAAACAAGTCCTTTTTAGAAATTATACAAGATGTTTTGAGAAGGTCCGTTCGGTTTTTCGCTCACAACTATTACCTCGTATTTGCGTTCTTATTGCTGGTTGCCCTCATGTATGCGTTGGATGTTTTCAATTTGAGAACAGAGAAAATTCTATCCGAACGAGCCAAGCTGGAAGAGCTTGAGTGGAGAACAACAAGTAGTAGTAGTAGTCGTTAGAAATGGATGAGTTGAGATCAAGTTGCCCATAAAGCCGATTCCCTCCAAAACTTACAATTTGCGCTTAGACATTCAAAATTTGAAGAAAAAATGATTTTGACAGCAGCAACGCCCATTCCGCAAGATGAAGAAGTTGGAATACGATTGTTGAGGATTCGGAGGAATGAATACATGCATGAACGTTGTAGTACTGGTGGTGAAAATCGTGGTCGTTCAGGTCATTCACCCGATTACGGATTTGGTCGTCGTGATAAAGCATCTCCTATTTTGCTGAATCCATGGTATCCTCACCCACATCAACACGTGTTTGATGTGCATGATGAAAATTATACGAGGCAAAAGAATGAAAAATTGCAACGTGATTTGCATAGAACTCGCCACATGCCACCACCATCGCAATACAATCCCAATCATTATAGACCTCATCACTCTCCACCAATGCAGTATTTTACAAGTGGAAACATACCAGGCATGCCACAGGGACCACCACCTCCACGATTATTGAGACCAGAAGGAAAGAGTAAACTAAAACACCTCGTAAGGCAGCAGCAAGAGGAAAAAGCTTCAAGACACAAACTCCTATTGGATCCTTTTCATCCTGCCAACAATGTCGTGGCGTGCTCGGAGGATATTAAGGAAGACCTTAAGAAAAAGCACAAAAAGATTATCAAGTTGAAAAAGTATGACTCAAATGATAATTCCATCTCGGAAGACTTGTCTATTCAGTTACTCAAAGCAAATTATCCAATGTATAATATTGCAAACGGCATCAAGTATTATGCTGACGAAGAAATTCAAGACCAATGCCCAGAAACATCATGCTCTACAGAGAGCAACAACATCACAACCATAGACAAATCCGTTCAAATGAATTCAACCATTTTAGAGGAATGTACACAAACTGAGGGTCGTGCAATGCCACCTGTCAATGTTTCTAATTTAGGTATTCAAACTAGCCCTGAAGAGCAGAAAAAAGCTCCATTGAAAGGAGAACAGCTGCTAGAGGTTTTGAGGAATTCTCGTATTATGGATCTAGAAACCTATTTTCAACTAATGGAAAAGCAAGAACGAGAAGGAACGTCAAATTCTGCTTTGGATATATCTATCCTTAACAACACGGCTCATTTTCCTGAAGTTCCTATCGCAACTCACACTAAGGGAATTGCCGATTCGCGTGACCTTCCCAATGTAAGCAATATTCAGTGTGTCAATTCATCGACCGATTCAAAACTGACTTCAAGAATTCCTCTAACCAAAAACTCCCCATCCAAAGCTATCGAAATTACGTATGCTCTCGAAGATTACATGACGCCTGAAAATGTGAATCAAGAGAAACCCACTGTCACAGTAACAAAACGCCCCTCTGAACCTCTACGCTGCGACGATCAACCGTACAAATTGCCACTCACTGACATGAAACAACTACCAACGATGCTTACAAGACCAGAATCCCAATCATCTGTCCACCACTCATCATCAACGTACTCTAATGTTGTGAAATCTGAACAATGTGACCACACACCTGCAAATGCCCGACAAAATGTTGTACCCATTCCAATAGCTCAAGCGGCCACCACTGCACAGCTTGAGGAACCATTCTCTAGTATCATTACATCCAACGTTGAAAATGTTAAACCCTCTTGTCACTTCAATGAAGAGCTAAAACCTCCACCATTCGAAGAAAGGATAATTTATCTTGACCAAGAAAAGCCGCAACAAACTCTGGAAAATCCATCTTATCCTACATATTCTCCTACATACATGGATAAAGTAATTTATATCGATGAGTTGAGGAAAGAAACAAGGCCAAGCTCGTGTGATAAAACTGAAAAAGCAAGCGAAGCTGACTTTTCCAGTGTGGAAATACCCTACTTTGAGGAGCGTATTATAGATCTTGGAAGAGCTCACAATTCGACACACCTCATTGAACAAGCTGCTGTTGACGACGACAACATGAGTGTCACAACCATTGGTAGTCAGGAAACCTATGAAGAATATCTCCAAAGAGTTGGAATTGATATCACAAACATGCCATTTTCATCGGAGGCTGTAAAAAAGAAATTGGAGCTTCAAATGGCTATTTCAGCTCGAAATTCTTTAAATTTCTCACGAGGAAGTCTACTACTACCCCAAGACTTTGATTTTGGCAATCAATCGTTTTTATCAACCTTAAATAGCAGCATTGCAAGTACTTTGAGAAATTCAAAGCTCAACAATCTGACACGAAAAGAAGATTTAGAAGCTAGAAAAAAATCAGAGCAAAAAAAGGAGGAGGAACCATGTGAAAAACATACCACCAATCCCAAACAGCCAGAAACAGTCGAATCAATCTTGAGAAATATTTTACAAAGCTCCAACAAAATCAAGTCCAAATTGGCAAAACGTAATGAAGAAGAACATGTCCACACTCCCTCAATTCTGAACCAAAAGAATATTCATATTGAGGAAATTGAAGAGTACAAGAGTCTTGTTACCAAACTAGATCAGGAATTTATGACCAATGCTGACTATCTGATTGCACAAACAGAATTAATGAAGGAAGAAACGGAAGAAGCATTGGGTAGAATCAATAGGCTTCAATTTATCAAGAAGGAACGATTTAATGAATCTTTGGATGCTGTTTATCATCAAAAGCGGTAGTCCAAAATTTATTGTTCCCAAAGCCTCAGCGAAAATTGGAGCCACGTCTAAAATTTCAGGAGTGACCACACAAAAAGATTTCATTTGAATTTCTCTACAATATGCTGTGTTAGGTCTGTAGGTAAGAATCCCATAAGCCGCTTTGTAATCAGCATTTCTTGCCGTAAACAATTCGCAAGTTCTCCGCGCCAAAAGATCTTTTGGAGCAGTCAACCAAAAACCAATCTATTTTTAACGTTGACATTTTCTATTAAAATCCTGTCTTGACACGATCAGAGCAGAATCAGCAACAACAAAAAAAAAACAATCATCATGGCTCGTTCTTTCAATAGTCGCCGAGGTAATCGATCCCACTCGAAACGATTCTGGAAGAGAGAATATCATGGTAGCAAGAAAGCTCTCACCCGATCTGCCTTGAACTCTCAAAAACATTGTGACTTGGCAGGAATTGAAGACTTGCCTCACCGCCATGAATACAGCAATATTTGGGATTGGTGGTAATGAATGAAAATTCATACAACACCGTTGAACTGTTGTTAGATATATATTTATAGCTATATATTCATTCTGTAAAATATAGGTTGAACACATTGGATCGATCATCATGCACACACACGAATTCCACATGATTAGATCTGAAAATCTTTCAACAACTTGAAATGCAACACAAAAGGATTCACCCGATTCTCAAGCTCGCCATAATAATATTGATACACCAGATTCGGACACGGAGTTTGATTCTTCCGACTCAATTGTGAATATGTTCTCTTTAGGATTTTCATAAACCCCTCGGATTCCATCTTGATATGTTTCCGATAAATATTCTTCTCTTCCACGAGTGGAGTTTGATAAATTTTGATCATCATCATGAGAGGATTGCTGCTATTCGTACTACAACCACTACTGCTATTAGTACTCTTTTCATAGACAATAGTCGAGTAAAATTTCTGTAATATGACTTCATCGGTAATAAATCGATGACCATCCAAATAATAAATAGTTTTCACTTGATTTTTGAAGAAATTCACTGCTTGTTGCATCAATGGCTTGAAATTGGTATTGTTCAAGAGTGGAATATGTTCCTGTAACAGCGGCACTCGATAACATTTTTGAACGAGAGGACTTGTATTCTCATCCCAATGTCTGTATTTGAATGTATTCTTCCAGTGATCAAATGTGATACAAGATTCTGCGTCTTCTTGTTCTAGATACCATTGAAAATTAGTCGTCTCACTAATTAAGGAATTCAATGCCACACATCCTTTCGAGAAGGCCAATAAATGAACAAATGCTTGACACGTGTCGTGTCCAAAATATTCATGTGGAAATAAATCATTGAGAATTTCTAAAACGAGTCGATTTGCATTTCCTTTCACATAAAAATTTTCATATTCATATATCAAGGATGTGTAATCTAACTGTGATGGTTGAAAAATTAAATAAGCCACTGAATTTGGAAATTTTTCATATAACAAATCGAATACTTTTTCATAGTAAACTTCGGTAATTGCTGGAGCATGATTTTCGTGGCTGGTATTGTTGAGATCGTGTTGTTGTTGTGGATTTGTGTTGGCATTCTCATTCATGTCCTCCTCTTCAAATGGATAATCGGAATTTAAATATTTAATAAAATCACTCCGTGTTAATTGTATGTCTCCTGGAAAAAAGATGTTATATTCTCTTTGGGAAGGATTTAATGTTGATGATGATGTGGCTATTGATGACCTTTGTGGATCATGATGACATGAGTGATCCTCCATTTTCAAATACTTTTCATTCAAATAATAATGTACAGTTTGTTTCCGAGGAGGACTTGATGATGTATCCAGCCATGTTTTGGTCAGAAAATTACTTCCTGCTTTACCAAAGGAGAAATTATGAATTCTTAATTTCGACATTTTTTTAATGTTTTCAAAATCAAATTTAAAATAACTGAGATCAAGCGTGAAAATTCCAAATTAACTAAAAATTCGAAAAATACATACTTGTTTTGTAAGACAATTTAATGCTGAAAATATTTCAAATTTTGTAGCTTTTGTTGGAGTGTGTAAATGGCTTGAGTATATCGTAAATACGTTCCTTCTACGTTGAGGGAGGTTAATAATTTCAAATTTTCACTTTTAGCAATGGAAATTCCTGCATTTACTCCAATACGTGTGAATGCCAATTCCAAACTCGTAAGATGATTCAAATGCTTACTGGTAGCTATAAATTTGACACCTTCGTCCTCAATGGGATTGTGGTTCAATTTAAGTTTTCGTAAATTTCCTAAATATTCTGATTCTGCCAATTGTTTAGCACCTTCAACTGTAATGTTATTGCTTTTCAGGTCCAAAAGAGTCAAATTTTTGAGATTTTCGCTTTTAGTGATACATGTGATACCTTGATTTTGTACATGACAACCGATCAAGAAGAGTTCAGTTAATTTCGTCAAATATGGACTATTACAAATACATCGAACGCCTTCAGGACCAATTCCATTGTGATTTAAATTCAAACTCGTCAAATTTTTCAACACCGTACTTTGAGAGAGGGTTTCCACTGCACGACATGTCAACTCATTAGAATCCAAATCGAGTGATTCCAAATTGTAAAGATAATTACTAAAAACAATTGCATTCACACCTTCTGATCCCAAAGAATGACCAAATAATCCCAACTTTTTTAGTTGCTTCATGGTAGAACTGTTTCCAAGAAGCTTTAATTTGACTGGAGTCATATTCTCGAACATGAATTCTAATTCGAGTGGTATTTTTCTCGCTTGTTCATTCCATTGTCTACAAACTTTCATACACACCCTCAAAATAAATTCTGGTTTTAAAAATTGCATAACTGAAAAAACAATATCATCTGCTAATAGGTCATCACCCGAACGAGAGCTCTGTACTTGTTGATGATGATGGGAGTCGTTCGGAATGAGAGCGAGTTCCGTCATTTTTTTTTAAAGTCGTTGTAAATCTAAAAAAAAATGCTGAAAGACCATCACGATGCTGTAGTGTCCTTCTTTTCATCATCTCTTTCATCATCAAAAAAGCATACCGCCTGTGAAGAATCTGCTCACAGTATAATGGAGAAGAGTGGTGAAGCAAATGTAAATCCTGAAATAATTTTTAATAGGCGACGAGAAGAGTATTATGACTTGCTTCGGAAAGGTATATTATTGAGAATGGAAGAAAATTACGTGGAATCTTTTGAGTATTTGAAAAAAGTTGTGGAATTGGAACCGAGTAATTTTGAAGGATATTTAGAATGGAGTGTTTGTATGAGTCTCTCAAATAGGTAGGTAATTACGAAATTATCTCGGCAAGAACCATTATGTGTGTGTTGCTAATATTCATATAAATTTTATAACACTCATTTACTATTTAGGAATATTCATGCAATTAGAATTCTATATTGGGGATTACATAAATGTAATTTTAGTTATTGGTTTTCGGAATCAGAAAGAGACATTGAAAGAGACTATTTTCATAATTTATTTATCGGATTAATTTATGAGATTAATGAACAACAACACACCAGCTTGGAGTACTACAAGGAAGCTTGTCGACTAGTCCCCAATGGTTTCTATGCTTTATTTTCCTGTGGATATTCTTTCGGTTCTTTATGCTTAGACAAGAATTCAAATTTAACTTCTCAAGAAAAGGAGCGCTATATTGAGGAATCTTGTAAATATTTTGAAAAAGCTCTTGAACGTGTTCATGCTAGCCCTTTTCACTCCAAATATCACTCTTATTATATCTGTATTCTTTGTACAAATATTGCATGGGTGTTGCGAGAAAATAACGAAACCTCGAATGACGCTCTAAATTATTATTCTAAAGCAACAGAATGGTACGATAGACATTTGAGATCCTATTTTTCAAGAGCAAGTCTCTATGGAAGGAGAGGTGAATATGAAAATGCAGTGAAGGACTATACGAAATGTATTGAAATTAAGGAATTACAAGTTCCAAAATGGGAAGGAATTTTGGTGAAACTAAAAAGCTATGTTGGATCGAATGTTATGAATCTTCTATCGTTGTTTACAACAAGACATGCAGCCAACGATTTTCGTTCAAAATATTGCTATCACAACGAAGAAGTGAGCTCTGGATTTTCACAATATGATATGAAAGAATATGAAAAACGACTGGCTGATATATACGAAGAGAGAGGGACACTTCACTTGGAAAATCATGATGTACAAGCCGCTTTATTTGATTTTGCAGCAGCAAAATTAATTAATCCTTGCAATGCATGTTCTCATATTTTTGTGAATTACATTGGTAAGTCATTAATAATTATATTGATCAATAGATCTTGACATAGTATATTATTTTTCCCACAATTTAGCGAGCAGTGTTTTGGACCAGGAAGAGAGTTCTGAAATCTTGTTGGAATACCTCAAATACTTGCAAGAAGAAAATGTTTATGACTATGAACTTAATTTCTTCGATATTGCCTCGATATTCATTCACAGTTCCCACGTGTTTGAGGAAATGAACGACTCCACGAAAGCCAAAGAGTTCAAGACCAAATTTGAGTGTGCTTTGAATCATTCACGAATTTGCTAGAATGAAAGTTATCCACACTAAATGCTCAAATCCGTTTCAATTTGTAAACAAATAATATTATTTAACAACCAGTCAAAATTTATTCCAAATCAATGGAAGGATATCCCCAATGTTTGAGAGGTACAAATGTTTCCTTAATAGCTCTCACACTGGTCCATCTCAGAAGCATATTCTCTGAGCCAGCCTTATCGTTGGTTCCAGAGACTCTACTTCCACCAAATGGTTGTTGACCAACGATGGCACCAGTACTTTTGTCATTAATATAAAAGTTACCAGCACTATGTCTGAGACCTTCCACACATTTAGCAATAACATTGCGATCACGAGCAAAGATTGCACCCGTAAGTCCATACGAAGATGTGGTATCAATTAAACGAAGTACATCATCGAGGAAGGTCTGTGTTGAATCATCATAGGCATAAATAGTGAGAACTGGTCCAAAGATTTCTTGTGACATGGTTTCAGAAACAGGATCAGTAGTCTCAATAATGGTTGGGTCAACAAAGTAACCAACTTCCTTAGAATGGTTACCTCCAACAATGATCTTTGATTTAGGACTATTCCTTGCTCGTTCAATAAATCCAACAATCTTGTCGAATGATTTTTCATCAATAACAGCAGAGGTGAATGATTTTGGATCGTTGGGTTGACCAACTTTAAGCTTCTTGGTCTCCTCAATGAGTGCTTGTTTAACTTCAGCAAATTTAGATTTTGGAATGTAACATCTTGATGTAGCACTGCACTTTTGACCGCTGTACTCAAATGAGCCACGCAATGTTTGATTGACAAAGGTGGTCACATCACAATCTGGATGCATAAAGTGGAAATTCTTTCCACCCGTCTCACCAACAATTCTTGGAATGGATTTGTAAGTGTTCAACTTGTTAGAAATTTCATTGTACAATGTTTGGAATGTCTTGGTACTACCTGTGAAATGGAGACCTGTAAAGTTTGGATCATTGAGAACTGTCTCTCCAAAATCGGATGCCTTCTTGGTTGGAACAAATTGAATAACACCTGGTGGCAATCCAGCAGCCTCCAAAACTTGATAAATCACATAATTACTCAACACAGCAGTGTCACTTGGTTTCCACAAGACAACATTTCCCATTTGAGCTGGAGCACAAGCTAAATTTCCTCCAATAGCAGTAAAATTAAATGGAGAAATTGCAGCAACAAATCCTTCCAAAGCACGATATTCCACTCGATTCCAAGTTCCAGCATTGTGATGATCCACTTGTCGTCCAATCAACTTGGAAGCATAAAAAGCATTAAATCGTAAAAAGTCAATTAATTCAGCAGAACTATCAATCTCAGCTTGATACATGGTCTTTCCTTGTCCCATCATGGTAGCAGCATTGATCTTGTATCTCCAATCTGGACTAGATAACAAATCTGCAGCTTTCAAAAAGACAGAACACTTATACTCGAGAGGCATATCTTCCCATTCCTTCTTGGCTTTCAAAGAGCCTTCAATAGCTTCTCGGATCATGTCCTTATTGGCACCATGAGCACGGAATAGATATTGAGAACGGAGAGAAGGCATCTCACGAAGGAAGGTTAAATCTTCATCGTTTTGATAATAACGTTTTCCATTGATGATGGTTGGAATTTGGAGGATGGAATCCTTTGGAACATTGAGATACTTTTCGCATTCGGAGAGAACAGCGGATCGTTCTGGAGAGCCTTTTGCATAGGTTTTCTATTAGGAAGTGTGTGATGATGATTCAGAAAGATGATTTTTGAAATTAAAAATTGTTTTGATTAAGATGATGATCATGTTGATGATGGTCATATTGTGTAACAATTTGTTCAACCATTCGGATGTTGTTAGAGGATTATCATGATATGTCATTATGAGATTAATCTTCTCATGAAACAAGAACACCACCTACCATTGGCTCATTCACAATATACGGCAATTGAATGGTGCCATGACTCGTCAATCGATTCATTGCATTTCCGGTCGAAAATGCTCTCTTTTGAATGTATTGAGTACTCAATTTTTGGATGGTATTGTTTGTCTTTTTCATCATTTTGGGTGTTGTTTTAGAAGTGCATGGAACAATATTGAAAAGGTGAAATATTTTTTTTTTGAATTGTGAAACTCCGATTTGATCTCACTGCTACAAAATTTATTCAGTCTGTTTCATGATTAATTGCAACCAGGACAATTGTGAAGAGACTCGTGAATGAATGCGTCACATTCCACACAGAAAATATGGGTACAACTTGGGCACTGAACGGCAATGTGTGCTTCTGTTGACAAGTGCTTTTGACATCCGTAACAAAATAGTTGGTCACCTTCTTTTTTCTCATAATCCACAAATTGTTGAACGGGAAAGAGATGGTGATACGATCGAGCCAAGTGAGGGGACGAGACTAGCATTAAGCCACATGTTGCACACTCAACAGGTAAATCACAGTATTTGCTCTTACAACGTGGACAAATGTATCCTCCAGGTGTAATCTTTTTGTGACACAAACACATGGAATAGAGGGTGTGAGCTCGTCTCTGAGGAAAACCCATTCTCATGGCAGGTGGAGCTACAATTTTCTGGGCATAGGTAGTGGTGGTTGGAGGTGGAGCAGCATGAGCCATCAACATTTCTTTAAAGCTTTCATCATCTAAAGGTACATTATAGGTTCCCTGTGTTTGTTTTGCAATTTGTTTACAAATGTATACTTCAGCATCTAAGCTAATGACCGACGCTCTGATATTCTTATCTCTGAGAAGCTTCATGGTGTCGAAAATGTTATCGGGATCACATGTTGACAGTGAGCAATAAATTATTACAACTTCTTTTGAGCCATAGTTTGGAATTTGATGCAGTGAGTCGTAGGAAAGAGTAAGAACATTTTGTAAGGAAGGGTCACCACCAAATGAACGTGTGGGGTGAGATGACGAATGTCTATTGGCATCATCAAACAGCTTTTTCAATTCTGCAATTAAGAGTTTTACGTTTCCTGTTAATTCTTTCAACACTTTAGCGACACCGTTCTTGGTTGTAATTAATCCTAGTTGTGAAAGAGGGTTCTGATCAAAATATTCCTTGATAAATTCTTTGGCTGTTGAAATTACAGATTGTGCACGAGATGTTTTTTCATCATGATTAGATGGTAACATTATTCCATTGCTGCAATCAATGACAAGATATAAAAATCGAATAATTCCCTTTTTGATGATTGTTTTTTCTTGCGGAAGGGCTTTTCCTGCACTGGCACCAGCGTTCCAATACATCAACTGATGCCTCTTTACTACTCGTTCTCTTTTACTCAATTCCTTTTCCAACATGATTCGGTTCATGAAATCACCGATGGGTTGTTCTTCAAGAGCATCCACACCTCCGGTATCATATCGTTGTTCCCATCGGTATGTATTTGCATCATTTTTGTGAGCATTATAGGTTGTTAATTCATTCTCGTTATCATGATCTTCATCTACCATCACATCCGCGTCATGAGGTTGTGATGATGAGGAAGCGGAAGGGACTTCATGTGGTTGAATCATTTTTTTTACAATAACGAATTTCATCTGTTTCATGTTAGTAATAACAATTTCATTACTTATTCTTCAAGCTTAACAAAAGGACGCCATTTCGTTACAACTACTACTTGTTGCCTGTTACATTTGCCAAGCAGAATCTCGTCCATGACTGAACTTAACTAATTTGTACAATGGTTTTTGATCCATTGTATTCCTTTTATTTGCATGTTTTGAGCAAAAATTTAACAATTTTTGCTGGCATTAAAGCTGTTTCAAGTTTGTCAAATCCTTGTCAATTTTTTCTTGAAAAACCTGACTCTAATTTTACAATAACATAAAACTTGGACTTTTTAACGTACACTTTAACATCTCGAATGGTTTTGCATGGAATAGATTTAATTGGTGAGTGTTCTGAACGAACATTGTTTTTCACTTCAAGATTGTTCTTATCAAGCATCAAAAACGTGATCAAAACATAGTTGATCTTTGAACAGACTTTAATGTAACGAGCTCCATCGTTTCTTGTCTGTATCAACTCGGATTCTTCGACACTCAATTCGTTAACCTCCGGAATGTCATAAAATCCTGACTTCGCTTGGTGTTCTGGTTTAATGTCTACATAATAATGAGATTCCTGTTGTTGGTTTGGAGTGCTGATGTGTTGTTGATGAAGACATGCGCTGGGAACCTCATAGCCAAGCTCAACGTTATTCAAATATCGAGACAGGTTGTTAACAGTTTTTTTTCAAATAGTTCTCAAGACGAAAGAAGATGAGTTCTAACTTGACGAATGATTCCTAATCGTTATTTGGGAAAGTTTGACTGTGATGTGAAAAAACGTATGTTTAAGGGAAGACAATCGTGAATGGCTCAATTTCAGTGGTCCAATATAAAACTGTGTTATTGATTCGGCTGTTTGATCCTTGACATTAAGGACTCCATATCACTTCCAGGAAGCTTTGAATCCACCAACGGTCGTTTCACTACAAAGGCGATTACAACGAAACGATAACAGTCTAATTCTACCAAGATTCACGGAAGATTCAATAGGAAGTAATGGTTCGTTGTCTGTTCGAATATTTAAACAAAGGATTTACCCTGGATTTGTTCAACGCAATTGAGAGAATTTGTAGCACACGCTTCTTACACAAAATTCCAAAGACCCTTTTCAACATTTACAACACCAAAATATTCCGTTTCCCGTTTTCTCCCTCCAATTCTTTCTACAACCATCCTTCGTTCATTCTCAACAATAATTTCCACACATTCATTCCATGATCCATTTTCCTTACTCATTCATCTCCGAACCAACATCGACCCGACATGATGATCGAGTAACGCTAGTTCAAGGATGGGACTTCCAATTTTTTTTTAAAAAAATGTCGGCCTTTGCTTCTTGGTTATTGAATCGAGGCTCGTCGTCATCCTCGTCTGATGGATCATTATCGGATCAGCAAGAACAAATTTCAACGAGTCATTCCAATGTGGGATTAGAAAATTCTTCTTCTTTGGCATCAACACATTTGGCGAGTCATACAACCAATCATCATTCTCCATCTCATCATCATCACCATCATCATCATCATATTCATTTTGAGCACAAGAACAGACATCAGGATGAAGAAGAGGAAGGTTTGATGCACAAGTTTGATGAAGAAATTAAGAGTAGAACTTGTTTTACAAGAATGTATGGACAAGAGGACACTGAATTGTTCATGATTAGCACCAATATGCAACAACATCCACTTTGCAACAAGAGTCTTGTAGATAACACGGCAAGTTTCGAACATGGATCTGCTCCAAATCATGACAGCCCAACATCAACAACAAACAAGAGAAAGTATCAATTCTACAGAACTTGTGCCATGGATTATGACGAAGTCTCTCACACATCTGCTGCCTTATATGGCGATGAGGTGTGTTACTTTCCCTCCGATTATGGTGCCAGCCTGAGAAAGTTATTGTGTTGTAGAATTGTACCAAACAAGTCGTCGAGTGACGTCACTGCTGATTCAGGAACTTTGAACGAAGAGAAGCATGTTCTATCCAATATAAGCGATAAAGCTGCTGATCATGCACAGTTCCCACAATACAATGGAATTAAGGCCACTCTTGGTAAAATTGCGTATAGTGCTGCAAACGACGTGTTTAATGAGAATACTCTCCTATTTAGGAGTGTTTGTACAGACCACACAAAGGGGAAAGTGTATTTGTAAGTATGGAGTGCATTTGATGTGTAGTATGACGAGCGTGATTGTGACACCTTATGATATGTTCATGGCTGTGTCCTTCTCATATTTGTTTTACACTCTTGGTACCATGTGGTATAGATACGGAGGAAGTACCTACTCATTTGAGAGAACCCCAACTTGCAAATTTTTTGTGATGGACATGAAAACAAGACATTTGCAGAATGTACATATTGAGAACAGTGAAGAGTTGCCCCAAGTCGAAGGCCATTCTCTAGTTTTGAGAAGCAGTAATTTGCTTTACGTTTTTGGAGGTCTCATTGCTGGTTCATTTTGTAACAAACTATTTGAAATTGATCTTGGAAAGAAGACTTGTAGGCAAATCATTGCACAAAATCATGATCAGGCAGTTGCAAGAGCGTACCATGCTGCTCAATACCTTCCAAAATTTGATGTCATGGTCACAGTTAGTGGAAAACTACGACCAGGTGCTAATGCTCCAATGACCAACGAAATTCTCATTTATCATTTCAAAGAGAATCGATTCCAAATCATCTCAGATCCAATCTCACCATTGTATAGTATACCTGCTGTTCACGTGATTCACAGCACCATTGTTAGTGACCATCAATTTGCATTCTATGGAGGATGTAAAACCACTAACTATAACAGGGATGAGGACTATGATCCCAACATTTTTGTTCTCACTTTTTCTAAAAAGAAACCTAAGCACAGTAGTGATTTGATTTGTAATCTAACGGCCATTAACTTGGAATCTCGTCAAAGTTCCTGCTATACTACCATTGTTTATCACAAGAAGTTGAAATGCTTTGTACTATACGGCTCTAACGCTTCACAAAGATGTAAGTTTGTTGTGCACACATTTTCAACTCTAATCATTGGATGTTAAAACTTGTTGCCTAATAACTTTACTGTTTAAATCATGGATTGAATAATACATTTATGCATGAACTTTCAATTAGCAAACTGCTTGACCTTTGTACAAGTTGATGTCACTTCGTACCATGATCCTCAAGAATGCTTTTTCAACTTGAAATCTCTCCTCAGTAGACATCACCAACATCCATTAGTAGATATTAGCGTTTATTGTAGCGTTTAAAATTTTGAATTGAGAGTGCTTTACAACAATTTTTCACATTGTAAAATATTGAGGTTTTGAAATTTTGCAACAATAACTTAGTTTAATTTAAATAATACCTGGAATGTAAATATACTTGACTGTGTTACAATAAACATCCCAGTCATCCTTGTACTTTCTCTTACATCTTTCCATGTCTCTGTGAGCACGGTGAATAATCATACCAGTAAAGAAGCAGAAATAAAAGTATGGAATGAAAGATCCAAAACCACAAATCAATCCCCATGACAAAGCCATCATGATATCAGTTGTGTAGTGAGGCTTTCTAGCATATGCCCACCAACCATCAACCAACAATTCACTTCCAGCCTTAGTCTTCAAACACTTAGCATTAGGTGGCAAAGTACCATAAGGCAATTGTGGGAATGTCTTTCTGTCCTTGAAAGTGTTTGCCTTCATCATACGGAATCTGTTACGTTGACTCTGAGCAGTGTCCCAAATGTAGTATGCGAACAATAAAACTGCAAACAAAAGAACAGTGTACCATATTGGATGATTGATTTCAGTTCCCTTCTTCAAAATGTAAACCGAAGAGTAACAATAAACGAATGGAACACCAGCCAAGTTCCAGAAAATCAAGAGCCTATTCCGATCAAATCATGAGTGTCCAATATTGGCATGTTCATGTGTGAAATGTGTATTCACACGTAATATTCACACCCAATATATATCATCACAAAATAATTTCAGAAATTTTCAATGATTATGAATGAAAATAAAATTCATCATCAAACACCAATAATCAATCATGGAGGACAGGTCAATAAATTCGGAAGAACGAGTATGACACCACTTACCATCCCCACTTTTCATAGAAAATGTCCCAAGTGGACACAATGCATTCTTCTCCCTTCATAATTGCATTACAATACAAGAAATGAGCAGTAATCATGAAAACCATTGGAGATGTAATATAACCCAATTGTTCATATTGCTTGGCAGCTGCAGAAAGTGTCAACATGAACAACAAGACCCATGAAATTCTGGCCTCAGTGAACATTTTCAAATCCAAACTTCCCAATCTTGGGTTCAAGATGGCTCCCATAAAGTAATCATAGAGGAAACTTCCGGTCATTCTGTGTTGTCTTCCGATAGCAATGGTATAGAAATAGGTGAACAAGGCGACCAAGTTACTGAAAATGATAGCAACTGACAAGACTGAAGCATAATTGTCCAATAACATGGAGATTGGAGCAATTCCAGTCACGTACAACACAGCCACAGTACCCAACAAGACATACCAGGCTTGAATGGCATTACAATTGTACTGTAATTTCCTTCCGCCTTCATGAGTCAATGGAAGACCATCATGATAATGTCCAGGAATCAACCAAGCCAATAATCCTTCAAAGACAATAAAGCCCATATAAATGTTGAAAGCAGTCCAATTAGGACGAGCGTGTTGCCATGCTCTAGCCCAATCCACATCTCCGAACCAAACCAATTTCGAGTCATTAAATTCCAAACAATACCAATAATAATATGGAATGATATGAGAGAAAATCATGATGGCCAAACATCCCCATGGACCTCCAAATTCTCTAGGTTCTTCCTTTTCTTGCGTCTTGGGGTTAGTCGTAGTAGCAGGTGATGTAGAAGATGACATTTTTTTTCTTCGTTCTTGATTGAAGAGCTTAACGGATCGTTGGCTCTTGTTAAGGTAGGCCGAGCGAGTCGTATGAGGTAAATGCTTCCGCTGCTGAAAGAGGAGTTGCGTGGGACCGGTAACCGAATAGCACAGGAGGATTGTGTTTTACAATGATGGTTCCTGGTTAGTAATTGGATGATAACGGAATGATATTGTTTTTACTCTATTCTCATTGTAGAACCAACTCACATTCATAGGCCTTTGGTTTTGGTACATTTTTTAATTAATGTGAAATTAAAGGTTGAACACAGAGTTGGGTTGTTGACAAGCAAGTGTCAACTTCTCCATAACGTGAACAAGTGATTCAATACGTTGATAGTCTTGCCATCTTGAGATCGTGAATAATGTCCATTGTCATGTAAGAAACCACCCGTTTTCACGATTTCTTTTCGTGATAAAAGACAAGTCCTTTGCATTGCCCATCTCAACAATTAACGACAACACAAAAAAACAAATTCACAATTTGCTTCCGTTCACACCAACAACTTCAAAATGAATTATCCAATGGGTTATGAAATCCCTTCATCCATGCAAAATCGTCACCAAGAACAATTCTATCAACATTCCTACCAATATGAAGATGCTTTACAGGGTCTTCAACTTGTTCTGATTGTTGACAAGAGTGGTTCAATGGCAACATTGGATGAAGATGCCACTGGACAAGGAAGACAGAAGGGAATGGTTCAAACCAATCAATGGACTCGATATGACAATGTGTTTCAAGTCGCCAAATATTTAGCTGAAAGCGTTTTTGAATATGATGCAAACGGCTCGGTTCCAATCTTTTTCTTTGACGATCAGGTTGTTGAATATCAAGCGACCAACATTGGTCAAATG
Source organism: Naegleria lovaniensis (assembly GCF_003324165.1). Lineage (NCBI taxonomy): Eukaryota > Heterolobosea > Eutetramitea > Acrasida > Naegleriidae > Naegleria > Naegleria lovaniensis. Next base: position 689,051 of record NW_025407827.1, read on the forward strand.
TTGGTGAGTTTTAGAAATCACAGACCTGGAGGATCAACCAATTTATTGGATGCTTTGAAAATGGCATTTGACAGACACTTGAACAACCATGAAAATATTTTGTTTATTGTGTTCACAGATGGGAGTCCTAACTCTGGACAGGAACCTAAAATCCTTGACTTGATTTATAACCGAGTTGTGAAATCAGATCCAACGGGAAATCGAGTGAATGTCTTATTTATTCGACATGGTGACGACAGCGGTGCTATTGAATTCTTACGTCATTTGGATGATTGTAAGAAAGTGGGAGAAAATGTGGATACCAAGAGTGATAATGCCATCTTTGCCATGGGACCTAAAAATGTTATTCTGAATGCAATTTACGAACACTTGGACGCCCAGTTCAAGCATATCATTTAAATGGTTTTTTTGAAAGGATTGAGAAGATGGTTGCACATTCTGTTCCTTCTCTTAATAAATATCACAAAATTCCTTTGTGATCTTTGACATGAGTTTTGTGTGTTCGTGTTTGCTGTGCATACCACTGACAAAAGTCGTCCATTTAGGTCATTAATGGCTACGGCCATATCACGATGAATGCACCTCATCCCGTCCGATTTGAGAAGTTAAGCATCGTCGAGCTGCATCAGTACTGAGGTTGGAGACAACTTGGGAACCTGCAGTGCTGTAGCCTTTTTTTTGAACGAATTTCAGCACAAAAAGTTTAATACTACAACGTTCTTCACATGCAACTATCAATTATTTTCATACTCAAATAATGATACACGATTAATGTTGATTACATCTTGTTGTTATTGCCTGCACAAGAAACTCGAAGAATTCACAAAAAGAGAGGATCAAAAATTTGTTTGAAAAAAAATTTGTTCATCTGTTTCTTCCCGTTCGCTTTCATCTTATCGGCTGCAAATAGGTACGTTTCGTGAACCCGTATCATCGATGTTGAATGTTTTATATGTAACGGTTTTATTGATACTTGTTGTTGTTGTTGGGATATTGTTTAACTGGATATTTCATCATCGTTCCGTTCGTTCATATCATCATGACTTTTTGAATCATAACATCATCATCATCAACAATTCAGATAACAAAAGATGCCTTCCTATATACTCTATGAAAGCGCTTTAGGGTTTGCCCTCTTTGAAAAGAAGAAGGTCGATGAAGTGGCCCTCTCAAAAATTGAAAAACAAATCGGAGAGTACAGTCGTTTCAAAGATATGGTAAAATTTGTTGCTTTCCAACCTTTTGATACTCCAGAGCATGGTCTTGAAAACATGAACGCCATCTCTGAAGGTATCCTTACAGAGTTTTTACAAAACTTTTTGGAGGCTAATTTGAAGACAAAGGATGACACCAAGTTGGGTGTTTTGGAAAACAAACTTGGAGGTGCCATTCAAGAACACTTTGCAAAGAAGATTACCTGTTTCACTGACGACTCAGTTTTGGGATTGTGTCGTGGTATTCGTTTGCACATTCACAAATTTATTGATAGTTTGAAGAAGGGAGATTTGGAAAAGGCACAACTCGGTTTGGGTCACGCATACAGCAGAGCCAAGGTTAAATTCAACGTGAATAAGTCTGATAATAACATTATACAATCAATCTCAATGCTTGATCAATTAGATAAGGATTTGAATACATTCTCCATGAGATTGAAGGAATGGTATGGATATCACTTCCCAGAACTTGTTAAACTTGTAAAGAAGAATGACACATATGCCAAGTGTGCACTTGCCATTAAGAATCGTTCAAATCTCTTTAAGGATAGCGAAAAGTATGACGAATTAATTCACCAACTTACTGAAATTACAAAGGATGAGGAAGTGACTGAACAAATCGTTAGAGCTGCTCGTTCATCCATGGGACAAGATGCTTCTGAATTTGACATGATGAATATGGAGCTTTTTGCCAAGAAGGTGGTCGATTTGACTGAATATAGATCCGAATTATTTGAATATTTGGAAACCAAGATGCACGACGTTGCTCCAAACTTGACATGTATTTTGGGTGAATCTGTTGGTGCTCGTCTCATTTCTAAGGCTGGTAGTTTGTTGAACTTGTCAAAATGTCCTGCTTCCACAGTTCAAATTTTGGGTGCTGAAAAGGCCTTGTTTAGAGCTTTGAAGACACGAGGAAAGACACCAAAATATGGTCTCCTCTATCACTCTAGTTTTGTTTCAAAGGCTTCCAAGCAAAATAAGGGTAAAATTTCCAGATATTTGGCTAACAAGTGTGCCATGGCTGCTCGTATTGATGCTTTCCAAGATTTCCCAACATCCAAATTTGGTGAAATGTTAAGAGATCAAATTACAGAACGATTAGAATTCTACGAAAAGAAGGCCACTTCAGGTAATGCTAAAATCTCTGTCAAGCTCAAGAAGAATATTGAACTCATGAGAGATGCTATCAAGCAAGCCAAGAAAGACGAAAAGAAGGACGAAAAGAAACAAGATAAAAAGCCAGCTGAAAAGAGAAAGAGAGACACCGTGCAAGAAGGTCCTGTCGAAGAAGAAAAGAAGTCCAAGAAGGAAAAGAAGAAGGACAAGAAGAAGGAAAAGAAGGAAAAGAATGCAGATGTTATGGAAGATGAACAAGTAGCTCAACCAGTTGTTGAAGACAAGAAGAAGGAAAAGAAGGAAAAGAAGAAGGAAAAGAAAGAAAAGAAGGAAGAAAAGGTTGAAAAGTCTGAAGCCACCGAAAATGGTGATGACAAGACCGAAGAAAAGAAGTCCAAGAAGGAAAAGAAGAAGGAGAAGAAGGAAAAGAAGGAAAAGAAGGAAGAGGTTAAGAAAGAAGAGGAACACAAGAAGGAAGAAAAGTCGGAGAAGAAGAAGGAAAAGAAAGAAAAGAAAAAGGACAAGAAGAAATAAGCATGCAGTTGAACAAGCCATCATCATTCCATCCTAATCTCATCCATTATAAATAACCACTTATCTATTCTATTATTATTGAGCTCTTCTTCAATGATAACCATTTTGTCGACAAGAGGATGAGAGAACACAGTCAGACAAAACAAAAAAATGCAACAAGTTCAAAGATTGACATTTTCAGAGATCATGGTAAAAAGTTCTGATTTCCAAAATTCACAATCAACAATACTCTCCGATTTATTGGCAAAGGACACTCCGATCGTTATTGAAGGCCTTGGCCATTCAATGAAGTGCATGAGTTGGACTGTGAACGAGCTACAACAATCATACTCCCACATCCCATTTCAAATTACAAAAACTACAGAACAAGTTCACATCCCAGGTGCTGGAACTCTGAAAACCATGACCATTCCCCAATTATTACACAAAATTGAAAAATTACAACGCACCAACAATCACTCCACAAGATATTATTTATCGGGATCAAACTTAATTTCATCAAAAAAGAGTGATGAGGAACTAAATGATGATCAAGAATTTCTCCATTCAAAGACATTACCAATAATACACAATCAACCGTACGAGCCATTACAAGGCGATCTTGCTTCAGACACAGCAAAATCAGAATTGGAACAATTACAAAACGATTGTCAAGATTTTACTCAATTCATCATGAACGAATTGACTCATCACGAAGAATTATCCAGTTTAGGAATATGGCTTGGTCATGATCAACAAAAAACATGGCTTCATTTTGACTGTGCTCACAATCTCATGTTACAAATTCGTGGAAAAAAGACCTTCCTATTGGCATCTCCTTCACATTATCTTGATCTCTATCCGTACACCTTTAAAACATGCAAAGGACAAGATATGAAAGGAGAAATTTATCGATTTTCAGAGGTCAATGCATGGAAACCTCAACTCGATCAGTATCCACGAAGTGGTCGAGTTCAGTTTTTGGAAGCACCACTCGAAAGAGGAGATGGATTG
>NW_025407827.1:692920-700534 GCF_003324165.1 Naegleria lovaniensis
TTCACCAACTTACTGAAATTACAAAGGATGAGGAAGTGACTGAACAAATCGTTAGAGCTGCTCGTTCATCCATGGGACAAGATGCTTCTGAATTTGACATGATGAATATGGAGCTTTTTGCCAAGAAGGTGGTCGATTTGACTGAATATAGATCCGAATTATTTGAATATTTGGAAACCAAGATGCACGACGTTGCTCCAAACTTGACATGTATTTTGGGTGAATCTGTTGGTGCTCGTCTCATTTCTAAGGCTGGTAGTTTGTTGAACTTGTCAAAATGTCCTGCTTCCACAGTTCAAATTTTGGGTGCTGAAAAGGCCTTGTTTAGAGCTTTGAAGACACGAGGAAAGACACCAAAATATGGTCTCCTCTATCACTCTAGTTTTGTTTCAAAGGCTTCCAAGCAAAATAAGGGTAAAATTTCCAGATATTTGGCTAACAAGTGTGCCATGGCTGCTCGTATTGATGCTTTCCAAGATTTCCCAACATCCAAATTTGGTGAAATGTTAAGAGATCAAATTACAGAACGATTAGAATTCTACGAAAAGAAGGCCACTTCAGGTAATGCTAAAATCTCTGTCAAGCTCAAGAAGAATATTGAACTCATGAGAGATGCTATCAAGCAAGCCAAGAAAGACGAAAAGAAGGACGAAAAGAAACAAGATAAAAAGCCAGCTGAAAAGAGAAAGAGAGACACCGTGCAAGAAGGTCCTGTCGAAGAAGAAAAGAAGTCCAAGAAGGAAAAGAAGAAGGACAAGAAGAAGGAAAAGAAGGAAAAGAATGCAGATGTTATGGAAGATGAACAAGTAGCTCAACCAGTTGTTGAAGACAAGAAGAAGGAAAAGAAGGAAAAGAAGAAGGAAAAGAAAGAAAAGAAGGAAGAAAAGGTTGAAAAGTCTGAAGCCACCGAAAATGGTGATGACAAGACCGAAGAAAAGAAGTCCAAGAAGGAAAAGAAGAAGGAGAAGAAGGAAAAGAAGGAAAAGAAGGAAGAGGTTAAGAAAGAAGAGGAACACAAGAAGGAAGAAAAGTCGGAGAAGAAGAAGGAAAAGAAAGAAAAGAAAAAGGACAAGAAGAAATAAGCATGCAGTTGAACAAGCCATCATCATTCCATCCTAATCTCATCCATTATAAATAACCACTTATCTATTCTATTATTATTGAGCTCTTCTTCAATGATAACCATTTTGTCGACAAGAGGATGAGAGAACACAGTCAGACAAAACAAAAAAATGCAACAAGTTCAAAGATTGACATTTTCAGAGATCATGGTAAAAAGTTCTGATTTCCAAAATTCACAATCAACAATACTCTCCGATTTATTGGCAAAGGACACTCCGATCGTTATTGAAGGCCTTGGCCATTCAATGAAGTGCATGAGTTGGACTGTGAACGAGCTACAACAATCATACTCCCACATCCCATTTCAAATTACAAAAACTACAGAACAAGTTCACATCCCAGGTGCTGGAACTCTGAAAACCATGACCATTCCCCAATTATTACACAAAATTGAAAAATTACAACGCACCAACAATCACTCCACAAGATATTATTTATCGGGATCAAACTTAATTTCATCAAAAAAGAGTGATGAGGAACTACCTAGGAGCAGAGAATCGCGTCTATATTTTACATAGTTATCGTCGGTAGTAAATGAAGCTTATTGAATGCATATTGTGCATAAGTAGTGTCTCCTTATTGCGGTCTGTTATTTCGAAGGTGATTCAAGCTTGTTTCCGCAGGTACAGCCGACGGTAAAACTAGAGATAAAAAATACTGTCGGGAGTTACTGACGAAAAGAATCCACCAAGACACAAAATACAGCCGGAAGAAGCATCATGTTAAATATTCTAATAATGGAGGTTTAATGAACGAAATAACGACGGAAATACTGTTGAAATAACCTACCACAACACCTGTGGCTGTTACTATCGATGATAATGATGGAAATCTTCTTATTTTATTTTAATTCAATTTGAAATTTTTTTGGTTCAATATTTGATTTAAAATTGTTATTGCAAATGCATTTTAAATTTTATTGGCATCATAATTTACAACTCAACAACGTTGGCAGGGTTGACAGGTCTTGAGCGTCTCATTTTCGCTGATGATGATTTACGTAAATGCTCTTGATACAATTTATATTCCTCAGAATTGATATCATATACATCTTCGTCGTTTTCAAAGTCAAAAAGGTTGTCTGAATTTTTGCTTTTTGAGACTCCAGATCTTCTACGAAGTTTCGCCTTCTTTTTTGCGTTCACAAATATTTGACTTATATGTTTCCTGCATATCTTTATCAACTAAAAACGATTGTTGTGAAATTTAGTCAAACAAATAACAAACACAACTTACTATTTCATCTACCTGGGATTTATCACAATCTGAAAGAATACTATAGTTTGGAAGACTTGAACAAAATGTTTGAACATGAGTAACCACTGTGTCTGAAAGTTGAAGCTTTTGCTCTTGTGTTTGGGGATTAGAACAGATCTGAAGAGTTAAAATTTATAGGAACAACATTACAACTTACTTGGGAGAGAAATGAATGAAATTTCAATTTACAACATTGTTTGATGCTTCATGGAAAGAAATGATTACCAAGAAATATTGACAAGAAACAAACCTTGCGTTGTTCTGAGTTAAGAATTGCTTGCTTTCTTGAAAAAGTGTTATATTCAATGATGGAGCTATATAAGAAATGTTTTTTCGATTACGTTTCTTCTTGATACCCCTTACAGTGTCAGTTGGCATTATGATTGGTTTTTTTTTGTTTTGATTTTTGAAAATATTTAAACGGGTCAACTTTGAAACTATTGGAGAGAAGTTTTTGTAAGCGAGTTCAGATCGAGCGCGCACAGGAAGCGTTTTCTTTACAAAAAAAAATATCATGCTTCAGAACAAGGCCGAATCCAAATTCTTTGACGTGGTTTCCTTGAAAATGTGCCACAAGTGCAATGTACATGATTTGGAATTGTATATCCATAATTCGGCAAAGTGTAAAACCTTGAATCCCTCTATCAAATGCACTTGTTTTTCATGCGGCACAACTTACTTCACTTGTCCTTTTTGCAAAGATTGCTTCTCCGACTCTCATGCATCCAATTTTTTAAAACACATGAAAAGATGTTCAAACAAAGATGAAGCTCAGAACCCCGTTTTCAAGTGTTGTTCCGAACAAACGACAGAGTTTGATCATTATTATTCTCATATCATCAAAAATCATTGTGGTCATTTGTGTTCGTTTTTAAAAAAACGCAAACATGAGGATAAAATGGATGACGAAAAAAACAACAAGAAAACGACAGGAGTGGTTGTTATGGAGGAAGGCTGTGATATTGGTGGTTTATTGATGAACTTAGAAGCTCTCACTGCTGACGTGCAGAATTTAGTACAAACACCATTTCCAATATTTGAATTTTTTGAGAAACTGAAACAATCTATGCCATATGTATCAAATCACTCGTGCGAGCATGAACAAGAATTTCACTTCCCTAAAGATCACCCTTTTGAAAGTTTTGAAGAATTATGTTGTTTTATGTTAATCAATCACTTTGGAATTTCTAAACAAGCATATAATTTCATGATTCAAATGCTGAAATCAACATTTAAAGACCGTCCTGAGTTGATGAAATTATTTGTGAGCTATGATACCTTGAAAGCAAGAGGAAATAATTTGAATCCCCAAAAACCCATGCAGTTCAATGATAATTTCATCCTTTACTCTGTACAAGATACTATTCGAAACATGTTAATGGATCCGTATTTGGTCAACCAATTATGTCTCAACCGAGAAAAGCATCAACAACAGTTTGCAACCAAGCAACCATTTCAATCTAAAATATTCAACAAAATTTTGGAGAAGTGTTAAAGTGATATATTCCCTCTTGTGATGCTGATATATGTGGACGATTTTGTAAAATTCAGAACAAAGTCAACATCAACATGTGGAGTGTACTCAAGTTTGTTGAATTTCAATAGCGACTTCATGAGAAAACTTGAATCTATAAGCTTACTTGGGTTCTCAAAAACTCACTGCGATTTTTGGACAATGACAAGCCATTTGATGAAAGAAATTAATCACCTTGATGGGGAGATAATTGAAATAGAAGATCCCTCTACAGGTGAGTCTAGAAAATTTCAGATTGTTGTTGCAGGGTTTTTATGGGACACAGTCGAGAAGATGTATTCCTTGCAACTCATGAAAGAAGAATGTAGTCGTTGTGAAGGAATTTATGATAATCAACATAAAACACCAGATTGTTTATTTGGAGCGTCTACGATAGAAGATCCAAAGTATGTCACGCATTTCGAGAAAAGAAATATATTTGAAGCAAACACTGTTATTAATAGCATCGATTTAAGATCAAATGACAGAACAAAGGACAAGGGTTTTAAACCCTTAATATGGGAAGAAATGCAATTCAAAGATTTGAAATTATCTAAAGCGAAAATAACGCAAAAATTACGAGAATTACCTGTTCTGCATATCATAGATAATCCTTTTTTAAAATATCCTAATACTGTGGATGCATTTCACAAAGCGTTAATTGATTTTTTCCATTTAGAGATCCAAGGAACTTTTCGAACCCAATTTAAAAGAACAATGAAAGCAATTCATTACTCAACAATCATGGACGATTTTTTGGATGTTTGTGAGAGAGAAAGGTTGCCGAATGGCAAAAGGATTACAATGTACAGTGATATTGACAAACTATCCGGAACAGAGATGCTTGAATTTATAGCAATAAGCGCTCCAATTTGGTACAAATTTCTATTCCTAAATACCAAATATTCAGATAATACTTTGGAGAAGAGACAAAAACTATATGAGTGTTGGATTTTACATTTGCAGTATTTTGTTCGATTGTTGCGGTTTGACCATACAGACCACGACTTAAAAGAAGCCGAGAAACTCTATGTAGCGTGGCGAGTTGCATATAGAAACTGTTTTGGATCCGAAAAGTGTAAATTTCCAAACTTTCATGCAGGCTGTCATATATTTGAGGATGTCGATGATATTGGTCATGTTACTTGGTTTTGGACTCTCCTCTATGAGTTAAAACATTCCACGTACAAGCAATTCAATGACAAAAGTAACAAAAAACAGCTTGAAAAAAGGGCTTCTGAACGAGAAATGGTCATGAAAGCTCTTTTTACAAAATATCCTCAATGCAGAAAATTGATACCAAGAGCAAAAGAACCAGAATTCAAGCTTGAAAAAGACATTTTTGTCCTATTTGAAACGGATCAAGGAGAAATGAACATTGCGTTCGTTAAACAAGTAACTGATAAGGTAGTTCTTAGTTCCTTGATCTTTGAAGTGAAACACATGGATAACGTTTCCTATATGTATCACCTCAAATGCATTCCACAACTAATGCTATCAGCAATAGATATCAGCAAAGTCAAGTCTAAATGTAGCTGTATTTGCTATTCATTGCCATCTGGGTTAAAGTGGCAATTGAATCAATTTGCATTTTGTTATAATTTTTGTAAATAAATATTAATTTTCTAAATATTTCAAAAATCAACAAGTCTTATTCAACAAAGTATCGATGAAAATAATTCGTGGTACTTTCATCCGAACCAATCCGAAGGTATTGTCCGTCGTTGTTATCATAATTAATTTCAATCATTATTTTGTCAATATTATTCTCCGTCCATATCTTGCCAGTGGTATTTCATCCGACAGTATTGGTCGAGCAGTAAAATATGTCATATATTCGTCGGTCAGTATTTTCCTCATTTACTTTTCCGACGGTATTTTGATGACCAGTATTATGCACATGTAATTGCCCTGTTGTATTATGTCGTCCTTGATGCCATGGTTAATATCCATCAGTATTTTAACCAGGGATATTCTCCATCCGTATTCGTCCAGCAGTATTTTAATCGACGGTATTTTTCGATGGTAGATAAACGTCTTATTTTTGCCCGCACTTATTTTCTGATTACTCATGCGGTATACCTGCTTCCTTCTGCTCCTAGGTAAATGATGATCAAAAATTTCTCCATTCAAAGACATTACCAACAATACACAATCAACCGTACGAGCCATTACAAGGCGATCTTGCTTCAGACACAGCAAAATCAGAATTGGAACAATTACAAAACGATTGTCAAGATTTTACTCAATTCATCATGAACGAATTGACTCATCACGAAGAATTATCCAGTTTAGGAATATGGCTTGGTCATGATCAACAAAAAACATGGCTTCATTTTGACTGTGCTCACAATCTCATGTTACAAATTCGTGGAAAAAAGACCTTCCTATTGGCATCTCCTTCACATTATCTTGATCTCTATCCGTACACCTTTAAAACATGCAAAGGACAAGATATGAAAGGAGAAATTTATCGATTTTCAGAGGTCAATGCATGGAAACCTCAACTCGATCAGTATCCACGAAGTGGTCGAGTTCAGTTTTTGGAAGCACCACTCGAAAGAGGAGATGGATTGTTGTTGCCAATGGGATGGTGGCATGCTGTGTTATCGGAAGGAGAACGTGCTTCCTCGTGTGAAGATGACGCAAGCAGTTGTTGTTGTTGTTGTGGATTTAATATTGCTCTAAATGCCTTTTGGGATGCTGATGAAAGTTTTTGGGCGAAACGAAATCATTTAAAGTCCTTTAGAAAAACTTACAAATAACTAGGATGGTTATATTCCAATCTGAATTTGCAAGTTACTACTACCTCAGATGAATTTCGAGTGTGTAATTGAGAATTAAGACATTTTCGAATGATATCAAAGTGAAGTCCTCGTGAAGTTGTCACACTCCGCGGTTCAAGATAAGGATCCATTTCTAATGGCATTCCAAAATCATGATCTGCAAATTTGCACTCATCCCGAGATCCTCTCGCTTTTTACCATTCTCAAAGAAAAACACTATTCTCAACAACCAACATCTATTCATGTCATCATCATCCCTTCCCAACCATTCCTCAACAACAACAACAACGGCACTACCCAAATTTTCACCAAAAAACTCATCCTATGACAAGCCACTGATTGCATTGATTGGTGAAACATCTGGAACGGAATTGACTGATTTCATCATACCATACAGTGTTCTTGTTGAAGCCAATGTTGCTTCCCGAGTGCTGACTGTTTCGACTTTGAAAGACGAACCCATTCACTTATTTCCCACTTCATGCAAACTTCTGGCTCATACTCATATCGATGAGTTTAATGAACAGTATCCACAGGGAGCTGACTATTTATTCGTACCTGCTGTGAAAAACAATTCCAATACTCGCTTGTTGAAATTTGTGAGAGAACAATTCAAGAAAGGTGCCACTGTGATTAGTATTTGTGATGGTGTTTGGGTTGTTGTCCATGCAGGTTTGTTTGAAAAGGATGAGACATGCTTGACGACAACAGCAACACCACTACGCGGGGTAGGTCATTGGTATTCGATGGACAAGTTACGAAAACAACATCCTCATGTGGAATGGGTAAGCAATGCAAGATATGTCGTTTCTACCACTGCATCTCATGGGACTCTTATTTCTACTTCTGGAATTTCTGCCTCCATTCCTGTGAGTTTAGCATTGGTTGAAGCCATTGCTGGACATGAACATGCTCAACAAGTGGCTGTGAAATTTG
>NW_025407827.1:700544-783699 GCF_003324165.1 Naegleria lovaniensis
TTATTATTGAGCTCTTCTTCAATGATAACCATTTTGTCGACAAGAGGATGAGAGAACACAGTCAGACAAAACAAAAAAATGCAACAAGTTCAAAGATTGACATTTTCAGAGATCATGGTAAAAAGTTCTGATTTCCAAAATTCACAATCAACAATACTCTCCGATTTATTGGCAAAGGACACTCCGATCGTTATTGAAGGCCTTGGCCATTCAATGAAGTGCATGAGTTGGACTGTGAACGAGCTACAACAATCATACTCCCACATCCCATTTCAAATTACAAAAACTACAGAACAAGTTCACATCCCAGGTGCTGGAACTCTGAAAACCATGACCATTCCCCAATTATTACACAAAATTGAAAAATTACAACGCACCAACAATCACTCCACAAGATATTATTTATCGGGATCAAACTTAATTTCATCAAAAAAGAGTGATGAGGAACTAAATGATGATCAAGAATTTCTCCATTCAAAGACATTACCAATAATACACAATCAACCGTACGAGCCATTACAAGGCGATCTTGCTTCAGACACAGCAAAATCAGAATTGGAACAATTACAAAACGATTGTCAAGATTTTACTCAATTCATCATGAACGAATTGACTCATCACGAAGAATTATCCAGTTTAGGAATATGGCTTGGTCATGATCAACAAAAAACATGGCTTCATTTTGACTGTGCTCACAATCTCATGTTACAAATTCGTGGAAAAAAGACCTTCCTATTGGCATCTCCTTCACATTATCTTGATCTCTATCCGTACACCTTTAAAACATGCAAAGGACAAGATATGAAAGGAGAAATTTATCGATTTTCAGAGGTCAATGCATGGAAACCTCAACTCGATCAGTATCCACGAAGTGGTCGAGTTCAGTTTTTGGAAGCACCACTCGAAAGAGGAGATGGATTGTTGTTGCCAATGGGATGGTGGCATGCTGTGTTATCGGAAGGAGAACGTGCTTCCTCGTGTGAAGATGACGCAAGCAGTTGTTGTTGTTGTTGTTGTTGTTGTTGTTGTTGTGGATTTAATATTGCTCTAAATGCCTTTTGGGATGCTGATGAAAGTTTTTGGGCGAAACGAAATCATTTAAAGTCCTTTAGAAAAACTTACAAATAACTAGGATGGTTATATTCCAATCTGAATTTGCAAGTTACTACTACCTCAGATGAATTTCGAGTGTGTAATTGAGAATTAAGACATTTTCGAATGATATCAAAGTGAAGTCCTCGTGAAGTTGTCACACTCCGCGGTTCAAGATAAGGATCCATTTCTAATGGCATTCCAAAATCATGATCTGCAAATTTGCACTCATCCCGAGATCCTCTCGCTTTTTACCATTCTCAAAGAAAAACACTATTCTCAACAACCAACATCTATTCATGTCATCATCATCCCTTCCCAACCATTCCTCAACAACAACAACAACAACGGCACTACCCAAATTTTCACCAAAAAACTCATCCTATGACAAGCCACTGATTGCATTGATTGGTGAAACATCTGGAACGGAATTGACTGATTTCATCATACCATACAGTGTTCTTGTTGAAGCCAATGTTGCTTCCCGAGTGCTGACTGTTTCGACTTTGAAAGACGAACCCATTCACTTATTTCCCACTTCATGCAAACTTCTGGCTCATACTCATATCGATGAGTTTAATGAACAGTATCCACAGGGAGCTGACTATTTATTCGTACCTGCTGTGAAAAACAATTCCAATACTCGCTTGTTGAAATTTGTGAGAGAACAATTCAAGAAAGGTGCCACTGTGATTAGTATTTGTGATGGTGTTTGGGTTGTTGTCCATGCAGGTTTGTTTGAAAAGGATGAGACATGCTTGACGACAACAGCAACACCACTACGCGGGGTAGGTCATTGGTATTCGATGGACAAGTTACGAAAACAACATCCTCATGTGGAATGGGTAAGCAATGCAAGATATGTCGTTTCTACCACTGCATCTCATGGGACTCTTATTTCTACTTCTGGAATTTCTGCCTCCATTCCTGTGAGTTTAGCATTGGTTGAAGCCATTGCTGGACATGAACATGCTCAACAAGTGGCTGTGAAATTTGGAGCTAGTGATTGGAGTGCACAACATTGTAGTGATGATTTCAAGCTGACCCTGAAACGAGCGTTCACATTGTCGAGTAATTTTGTGAGCTTTTGGAAACATGAAAAGGTTGGAATTTTAGTGAATGCTTCTCCAGGGCAAAATCAAGAAGAAACAGCAGTCGATGAAATGAAATTGGCTTTGGTAGCTGATTGTTATTCGAGAACGTACCTTTCTCAAGGTTGTTGTGTGTATAGAGAGGAGAAACGAGAAACAAATGCTGCCAACAAGAAAGAAACCACAAAGACCACTACTTTTAAAACGTTGAGAGGTTTAACATGGATCCCAGATCTTGTTGCTGTGGGTGCTCATGAAGAGGCATCTCAATTTCTTAAAAGGCACACCAATCGAACCGTTGATTTATCGAGCTCTTCAGAAAATGCAGCACTCAATGCCACTCAATTATTGAACAAAACCTTACAAGACATTTCAGAACAATATGGAGAAGCTACTCGTGATTGGGTCTGTGTTCAATTGGAATATAACACACCAACAAAGCATTGAACAGAGAGAGTGAGACGTCCTGATGGTCAAGCAAGGAAAATAATAAACGCGAAAATTTCGAATTAAAAAATTTTCGAAAGCAACAACAGCAATTTGATTCACTAAAATGGCTCACGCATGGCACGGTAGGTATTGTTGGTTTGAATTCTTTGGCGAGGATGATTATTAACGGCTTGGGATAATTTTGATGAATAGATTTGTGTAAGTAAGACGAAATGATGGTGGTAGTGGTAGTATTAAATAGGAGGCTTGGGTCAATGAATTGTCCGTATTGATGATTTTCAATTTGGCTTGATAATATCATCATCATGGCGGAATCATGTTATAATTAATATATGATGAACAACATAGCTGTATGTAGTATTGCAATTTTGTTCCCATGGCATGATGAGATTAATTTTTGAATGAAATGAATCCCATACTCGCACTTTCTCACAATTTAATTATTACAGTGGAGATGTGAAAAGGGAGAGGACGTCCCTGAAGATGACCCAACCATTTTCAATGCTCTTGTTGAAATTCCAATGGGTTCAAAGGTCAAGTATGAATTGGATAAAGAGTCTGGCTTGTTGAAGGTCGACCGTATTCTCTCTTCATCTGTAAGTGGTTATCATTCAATTATCATCATGTTTTAATCGGCATGATTCTGAAAATTCTCAAATTTCCAAATATTCAATTATCTTTTCATTTAGGTTGTCTATCCAACCAACTATGGTTTCATTCCACAAACCTATGGTGAAGATAATGACCCAGTAAGTTGTTTGTACGAATTGCATGAGAAATTTCACACATGTGATGAATAATGGTACTACCATGAAACTAATGATGACCATTGTGAACTTATCAAATGTGTACACAACAGCTTGATGTTTTGGTCTTGATGCAACAATCTGTTGCTCCAATGATTTTCCTCAGAGTCAAGCCAATCGGTGTCATGATCATGATTGACCAAGGTGAGAGAGATGACAAGATTGTCTGTGTCCACGCTGACGATCCAGAATACAATCATTACAATGACATTGCTGAATTGCCACCACACAAGTTACAAGAATTGAAGATTTTCTTTGAGGACTATAAAAAGTTGGAAAAGAAGGTTGTTAAGGTTGAGGGTTACCAAGGACCAGCTGAGGCCCGTCAAATTGTTGCCAAGGGTATCAAGGCATACAAGGAGTATGTCAAGGAAAAGGAGAAGGCTGGACAAAGTCTAATGTCACCTAAGTTGCAAGCTTACAAGTCATTCTTTGGAAGTGAGCAATAAATTATGTGAGCTCTTTATGTGAGAATGATTCGCGAAGAGTTATCCCACGAGTGGTAATTGTTGACAAGTATCATGGTCATCAGCGTAAGATCAAATGATCATGGTTTTTATTATTTACTGAGTGTCATCGAATGGGAATTCTCCCTTCTTCTCCATTTCCTGCAACGTTTTGATGGTCTGCTCTTGCAATTCTTCCTTAGACATATCATGCGAACGCTCTGCCTTTACAATAGCTTCGGAAGACGATGCAAGTGTTTCATTCCATTTTTCAAATTCTGGAACCGTAGAAGTAGCCTCTCCTTTCAACGATTTATTC
Source organism: Naegleria lovaniensis (assembly GCF_003324165.1). Taxonomy (NCBI): domain Eukaryota; phylum Heterolobosea; class Eutetramitea; order Acrasida; family Naegleriidae; genus Naegleria; species Naegleria lovaniensis. The sequence goes on from NW_025407827.1 coordinate 704,749, forward strand.
ACTGCTCCATCAAATCTGTCAACGTTGTCAGTGTTGTCAATATTTCAAAACAGATCGATGTTTTTGGTTAACTTCAATTCTCAACCATGAACGCAATTCACTCACCTTTGATCTGCCTTTTCCTCTCCAACCGCTAACTCGGTCTGTTGTTTTTATGATAAAAGATATGACCATTTTCACAATTTTGTAAGAACCATTCACTTACTCTCACAAATCTGAGTTGAGTTGAAGTAGTAGTACGGTATAAATGGATCAGTTTAAATTGGTTTCTCATGCGGCAACAAGATCCTGCTAAAAGCCTATTCTTCATGGTGTTTGATATGATGATGAATACTAAATGGTGACAATTATTTTTCTAATTTGTTTTGCCAAATGCAAGTGCGTTGTCTTGCTCTGGCATTACTGTAAAAAAAGGTAATTGGTCAAATATGGGTTGCTAAAAGGATCCCATCCACTCAGCATGCATTCCATTTCTAAGATTTGGTAAAATCTTGCCTTGACTTGGGCTAGGTAAGGCTATATATTTGGCAAACTAACACCAAGCCACTTTAAGAACCACAATTTGCTCGCTTCATTGGTTAAGGATGAAATTTTCTTTGTAAAATCATTGTTTACACGACAAACAGGTTTAGAGTTTAGTTGATACGTTAGTTGTTGACTTTGACAAGCTTTCACTTGGAAAATGTAGGATTGAAAGGTTGATTCGACAAATCGACCAATGTTTGTGGATGAGTTTGAATGGGTGGAATTTGTGGTTGCGAAGGAACTGGAATGCCAAGTGAAATGACTGGTAATTGAGATTGTTGTGATGCTTTTTGATTGAGTGCCTGTGTGACAATAGCCATACGTTCCTGCTGTAACGTGGAGGAAAGGGAGGCAATGACTTGATCAACTTGTTGTAAATCTCTCTCAATTTGAGGAATGCAAGTCATTTGAAGCCAATTCAGTGTGATGGTTAATTGTTGAATGGACTCTCCCATTGCTTCCTTACTCTTTCTAATTTTCTCTCGAACAATATAATCAGAAATAATATTGTCAAAGAAAACATCAAAAACAAAATCTCCTTGCGTCACTTTGGCCACAAACAGTGGCTGAGATGCGAGAGGAGGACATTGTCGAACTGCCTCAGCAATGAACAATTTCGCTTTCTTTGCATCATCATTGGCTCTATTGAGATTTTCATACTTCATACTGTCCACATACATGTTCGCTAGCCCACCATTCATAAACAAGTCAGCCGTTGCAAGATTCTTAGCTTCCGATAATCTCTGATAGCATGATTGTAATAACGTGTAAGCCTGTTGCAGATTTGTGAGTCCAGCCTTATATTGAGAAAGGTATACTACAATTTGTTGTCTCTTGGTTTGATTCATGAAAATTTCTTGTTGTGTCATGGGAATGACATGTTGTGGTGAAAGACATGCTGCCACAATCATTCGATCAATGCTATGTTCAAGTTCACGAGTTTTAGATTCATACATTTGAACGTGTTGATAGAGTGAAGTTTGAATGCTCTTGGCTTGCATGAGTTGAGTTTCCAAATTTTCTAATTGAGTTTTTGCTTGGCGTTCCTTTTCAATCATTGCTTTATATTCTTGCTCTTCCTTTTCAATCTTTTTATCAAAACCATTCTTATCCAGAGCTTTTGAGAAGAAATTGGAAATGGATGGTTTGTGGAGTTTTTCAACGTCCTTCTTCTCCTTGATGACCTGAGATGAAACCGATTGCAAAACTTGTCGTTGTTGATTCACTTGTTCCTGTAACGAATGAACCATAACTGTTTGAGAATTATATTGTGGTATAAACACTGCTAATTGATTCATGGAATTTTGAATAGAAATGTATTGATCCACTAATGCGTTCGGAATGGGTGAAAGAGCAAATCCCGATCCCGATGGCATTGGAACTCCATACGATGGTTGAGAAGGTGTCATGAAATTGCCATTACCGCGGTCTGATGATGGAATGCCAGTAAAATTATTCATACTTGTTGTTGTTGCACTCAAGAGATGGGTATTGTTGTTGGATAATTCAGAAGAACTAAGAATGTTCTTATTGTATTTTTTTTTGTTTTATGATCACAAATAGATTTCTAACTCGTTTCAATTTACAGAGCTCGAGAAGAATTTTGGATGCCAAAAATTGACAGCAACAAAGTTACAGACAGAGAATGAATGGAAAACAGGAAACCTGTCAATAGATTGCGAAAATAGTTTCTTCACTATTGTAATTTTATAAGTGGTCGCGATTGAGGAACTGTGAAACGATTCAATCGATCTTGAAGAGGAGGTTTGGTGAAACAATCACATCTGGTTTTGAAATCTTGTAAAATTGAATTCGAAATGGAAAGAACAAATTCTTTCAATGATGTTTCCAATGTAAGAAGAATTTCCGCTTGATGCTTTTCAAATTCTTGGATCATTTGTGAAACTGCCAAATCAAATTCTTCAATGGTCTTGAACTGCTTTGGACATGGATTAGATCGTCTGTGAATGTCCTTATAGGAATTTTCCAGATTATAATACAAAGACATGACATTTTTGTAAATGACATGTGTAGACATCATTTCCTTCTCTTCATCATCTTGTCCTTTTACAATAGTAGTAGCACCAGCATTGCCACCATAATAGAGCTCTTTCGCTATGATTTTCAATAAATCTTTGAATACAAGTTGTGAAATGAGATGTTCTGGAATTCCATTCACACCATAAAAACATCCTGCCAATTGTCCATAAACACATGCAATCGTGTCAGCATCATCTCCGAGACGAACCACCTTTTTCAAACCTTCAAAATAGGAATTTGTGGATGTGAAGGCCCATAAAGCAGCTTCGAAAGCAGTCACCGCATAGCCCGAATTGACAATTTCATCTGAACTCTTCGATTTGAAATTTTGAATCATTTCCCGAACTTCTTTACGTAATGGAAATTGTTCCCAATAATTACGAGGTAATCCATGAGGTACAAATAACAATTGATATTCTTCGGATTGTTCTTTTGAAGCATCTTTGAATAAATCTTCTTTAGTAGCACCTTGCATGCATCCAATCATTAAGGCAGTCATGTATCGGTTACAATCAAACGCCAACTCAGAAGGATGGGTTGTGAATGCTGAAATACCACTCTCTGTAATGACTCTGTGAAGTACTTTTTCACATAATTGTTTTGAATTTTCATCTTGATCTTGTCTATTTGCCATTAATTTCACATAAAAATTATAATAATATAATGGAACAGGAGCCAATCTCATCAATGCACCATTTCCACTCGCTTGATCATTCCAATTCGCTACAGGACAAAATGCAGCCTTTGTTTTTTCATTCTTCAACAAGTGTACAAGAGTAGTTTTTCCAATATCAAAACAATGACCACTGGCACTCAAATGACCTTCATTATACCACTCTAAAAATCTGTTTTGAATATCTCTGCCATCCAATAGAGTGTGGTCACAAATCATTTTCTCAATCCAACTGGTTTTTTGATCGTGTGAACTTGGTGCATCCATGGGATAATTTTTCAATGATTCAAGAATATCAATTCCAGAGTGATGATCCTCTCGTAATAAACTTTCAGCTTGTAACAGAGCCATACTGGTGTCATCGGTAAACATGCCTTTCATTAAACGGAATTTTCCTCCACCCACAAGATTTTCACTAATTTTCAAAATAAATGTCATTCAAATTAGATCAAATAAATATAGAGATGGACAAAATACTCACGTCAAATCATTTTCAGAAATTCCATGTCTTGGAATAAATTCAAAAGTAGTACCATAGGCATCTCCTACAGCCATCCCGAGCAGGCAACCCAAATATTTGTCCAGTATTGCGCAATCATCATGGGAAAAGGGAACTTGAAACATTTTTTTTTGGTTGGAAAACGAACTCGAGTTCATTCTTCGTGTTTTAAAAACCTTTGAACCATTCAGTTCATGGTTGATCCACACACACTCTCTACAACCATCGTTGTAATCCTGTAAAAAACCCAGCTACCAACACGACACACACCATCATAATCACCACCGTCCATACCTTACTATATCTCAACAAGTGATACGAAGCACTCGATGGAAAGACAACACAAAAACATTCAAACATGGAATAAAACGCTGCAAAGAAACCTAACCAACAATACCATACGAACCAACTGTCTTGTTCTCGTTCATAAAAACTCACATAATCGTGAAATCTAAAAATTAATAAGGGAACTGTCACGACAAATAATAACATTAAACATAATAGGACAAAGGGTAATCCAATGAGAAAGATGGTTTTTCGTCCTTTTGGAGTTCTGTAATTAAAAGATGGATCTGCAATATAGTAACCTCCTATAAATGGTAAGGTAATGGGAGAGCCTGTGAATACAGTTCGAATTCCGAATGCAAATGCCATGGTATCGTAACATCGAAATAAACAAAACTTCTTCTTGATGAGTAAGGAAGTCAAATTCACACACACAAATTTTGTGATGGGGAAAATAAATGCATAGGTCAATGCAACCAATATATCCAAATAGAGCCATGAAAATATGGTGGAGTGTTTTTCGTGAGAGTTGTAACTTTGGCCATAACTTGCTTCATGATAAGGAACGAGTTTGTAAATTCGTTTCGAGTCTGAATTCAAAGCTTCACCTGCACCTAAATGATGTCGAATTAGGTTGAGATTATACACATCGTTGACCATTTGTCGACCGAGAAAGAGAAAGAGCATTCCAAATAGAGTGGAAACGAGAAAGCTGTAAAATCCAACATTTTCTGCAGCAATGTAATAACGTCGTTCTCCTTGAGGTGAAAAACAGGATTTTACAAAATGAGAAACTTTTTCGAGGGCAAGAGTGGTTTTGGATTTTGTTTTTGGCAAGGTTGTGGTAGTTTTCGAGGTGGTTACAGCAGTGGCAGATTCGTCGTGATGTGACGAAGGAGGTGTGGCATTAAGGATTCTTGCTCGGATAAATTTTCCTGGAATGTAATGTGGAATAATGAATAATGTGAAAGGATAAAAAAATCGCCACCAACTAAGCTGTTGCATAAAAGGCCACACTTGTAAATTGGCTCTATTACATAGGAACCATGAGGGACTGTCGTAGGCGTCGACATCAGAAACCATGACCACGTCAATTTCTGAAAATGGTAATTGTTTTTTGAAATTATAGGTTAAAAAATCGACCATGGCTGTGGCGAAAAACCTTAAACATTCCAAAAAACAATTCAAGAATTGGTTAGGTTCAAACATTATTGAAATTATTAGAAAAATATTTTCAGAGACCTACTGTTGTCGAAATCGTTTTTTCACACAAATCAACGAAACAATCAAATATTTGGTTCCTAACCAATCAAATCGATGACACATCAAACATCCCAATACTTCAATTCGATCTGCCACATTCTTCCTCGTCACACAAACTCCACAAACTTTTTTTCTCCAATACCTCATCAATAAATTCGAAAAACAATATAATGGACCTATCAACCATCCAAAACCATCCATAATTAAATAGAAAAAACTCCACCAATGACGTTGAAGGAATTCATGTGTGAAAAATGTAAATTCAAGTCCATCTTCTTTGGCATGTTCAAGAAATGGGGCTAATCCTTCATAGGCGAATTTTTGTTGTGAAAAACTCGTTTCGGGAGGAAGTGATGATGCTGCCGTGGTGTTAATGTCAGGTGGTTGGTCTCTAATATTCAATGAAGAAGAGGATGGAAGAGGTTGCGATTGAGCTTCGGGTGGATCGACGGTCGATGACTCCATGTTGTTTCAATTTTTTGTGGACTTTAATTCTTGCTTGGCCGAATTAATTTGGAAATTATCTGAATATAGAGAAATTACCAGAATTAACAAAAAAACACACCTCTAAACAGTCAATTCTCAGCTGTTTAATTCTTTCACATGTCATCCACAAGTTATGCATTCTTTGTCACAGTAAATGAATCCACAAGTTCATTAGTTTTGGCAGCATAATAATTGAACTCTAAGGAATACACATTCAAATTTGAATCAAATCTTGACTTCAAAATACCATATCCTTCATCTTGATAGAAAATTTTAGAGGCCCATGATTGTCCCAAATAAAAATCCTTTCCTGGTGTGAGACCTTCCGTGTTTCCTCCAGCTCCGTTCACAATATGAATGGTATATCGTAAATTGTGAAAATGATTACTATTAGCAGTTCCTGGTTCCACTTGAGTTCTGTAGACTGGATTGGTTCTTTCATAGCTATGAACATGACCTATTGATGTGTCAGGTCGTGTCGAAGCAGAAATGATGAAATTGATGTTTTTGATTATTTTGATCAAATTTTCCTTACTTACCAAACATGGCAATATCTACTTGATATTTGTAAAGAATGTCTTCGAAAGCTTGTTGAAGAATTTTAGACTCTCCAATAATAGATCCATTAGCTGCTGAAAAGATGTATTGACTACTGTAAATTGGACGATGGCCGACCACAACGACCCAAGGAGTTTTCTTTCGGTCAATTTTCGACAAGGTGTCGCTCAACCATTCCAATTGATCAATCTTGTTTTGGAAATTAAATTGTGGAAAGAAAGAGTGAGGGAAATTTGTTTCCGTATCAATAGCCACAAATGTTACAAGTCCATTTTCAAAAGAATGCCACATATTATGTCCAATCAAAGAAGAATTTCTTCCTGGCATGAAAAATCGATGATTATATGCCATAAAACCTCTTTCAAAGTCATCATAGGGTTTGTTTTGAGGTCCGTTCTGTGAATGGTTTAAACATGATGATGGAGTAGAGTGACCAAATATTTTTCAAATTCATATTGTTGAATTATTAAGGTTATTGACATAATGAAATTTTCAATCATGTGAAAAACACTCCAAATATTTGACTTACTTCATGATTTCCAACACAAACCATATAAGGTACATATGGCATGATATTTGCCATCATGTCCATGTATTGATTCCAAATGGGTTGATACTGAACACCTGCAAAATCATCAGCATATGAAATATCTCCCAAATGATACACAAATAAATTATTATTATTTTCTTTGTTTCCAAAATAGGAATGAATATATTCTGTAGTTCTGGCAATGACATTTTTGCTATTCGTCGTTCCCTGATCTCCATACATGATCACTGTATGAACCTCATGTTGTGCTTGTTTTGGATCTGTCTTGGTATAAAAGTTATAAATTTCACTTGAAATATTTTGCATTTGTGAAAATGTGCATTGATAATAATATTTTGTTGAAAATTTCAAATTTGGAATCCAGACATGAAAATCATAACCAGTGACTTGAGTATTCCCATATTGAAACACTGAACTTTCAGCACTCTGCTCATAATGATGTGAAAGAGTAGAATCCATGGCAGAGTATTTCACGATGGGCATTCCGAGCCATTCCTTGTTGTAGTTTTTCGTGTGGAAGGAAATGACCAGTGCGTTGGGATGGGTGCTGTTGGTGAAGGCCAAGTGAACTTGTGTGGGTGTAAAATCGGTGGTGGTCGTGATGGTTGTTTTAATGGGAAGGGCAATCACTCGGGAGGTATGTTCGGCGGCGATGAGGATGATGGTTAGAAGGATGAGAATGAGGGAGGAGGACCACCACCACTGTTTGGGAGGGAGTGAAATCATTTTCTCTGCAATGATGATGATGGTTATAATATTTTTTTGAAACAATGTTTTTGATTCCAATAAACGAATGGTAATTAAGCGGTTCATGAATGTTGTAAAATTGTGGAATTTACAATGTATTTCTGTGTGGACGTGTGAATTCTCTCAAGAGCTATTTCATTAATAGAGAGCAGGCATTTTGATCACACAACGGATCCATTTACAACCAAGTACTGAAAAAGTTCAAAAGTGTCTCGAAGGAGTTGTACAACAAAAGTTCTTCAATCCTTAATTTGGAAAATTACTAACAATGTTCTAGTTATGAAAAGAAATTTCTTAAAATAAATACACTCTCACCACACGGCACCATCAACGTTTCACTTAAAAAAACAAAGTATTGTCCATTCCAAACCGAACGTACCCTCCACACTTGAATTTTTTGATCATCTTCCATGTCCACAACATTATATCCAATCGTGTCTTCAACTCCACAAGCACCCTCTACCATGTTGGCACCAACATCCTCATCCATCGAACGAAATCCTTCTTCTTCTGTCTCGGCATCAGCAACTCCGCAAGCAGTGACTCTGATTAAAACAGAACAACATGCAAAATCGACCATTCGAGACAAATCATCTGAAGACATTCAAGATGCCAATGCCATGGAAGAGGAAGTGATTTGGATTCTTCCTCAGACGTTTCTGAGTGTATTTTCAACACCACATCAACCGGTATCGAGTTCGAAATGTCAAATGCCATCCGATGAATTTGCTTACTATGATACCACAAAGCAAGAAGAAGGTGCTCAAATCGAACAAGAAGATCTCCTTGAAATGAATCCAACACAATATCTGTTAGAAAAGTTTCCATCTGAAAAACAAGTCGAACAACTCATTACTCAAAAAGCATGTCGCTCTCGTAAGAATTTAGAACAAGTTCAAAACAATGAAGGTCGTTACTGTGAAGTCTCCTATCCAGATGTCCATTTGAAATTATGTTTGTACTACTTTTTGCATCAACAATGTTGGTATGTGGTTGGATTAAAATTCCTCAATACCAATCCAGAGTTGACAAAAATAGAAGCAGTGGATTTGGTGGAATGCAGAGCAGTCATTCCAACATTCAATTATGGTGAATGCACAGGAGGAGGAACCTCTCCCACAGTTGGATTGTGGCGTCAATTTGAAACTGAATATGAATATACATTCCAGTTGGTATTGAATTCGGGAGCTGTCTATGAATTGATTGTGAGTGGATTGGGAATGATACATTTCCAAATGATGAGCACGAGGCCTCAACAACCTGAGCAGGAGGTCTATGTTGCTGGGGAGAATGAAAATGATGATTATAGAGGAGAAGTGGAAATTTAACACGAGTTGAACATCTTGAAAAAGTAATAGCACTACCATATTGTAAACTTTAAAAGAAACTCACTTATTAAAGTATGCGCATGCAATAATGATATTCACTTCGTCGAGAGTGTTCTAAATCCAATTACAAATATTACCCTCAGTATGTTTGTTGTAAATAAATTTTTGAAAATGAGCTAACGATGCATATCATCTTGGTTGCTCAGCACAAGTTATGCAAAACATTCGACTGATCTTGTTCTACTCTCAAAATAAAATCATTCCCACCTCCAAATTTCAGCAAGGTGTTAAAATAAGCCACATGAAACCAATATAAATTAGCATTCCAAAATCCGTAACACCATCCTGGCTTACCGGACCTGAATTCAGTGCTCTGCTGCTCTTTGGTTGCATAAAAATCAGATGAAGCTTTGTCCATTAATATATAGTTGACGAATGGCATGAACGAATCTTCAGTTAAAGGTCCCACTGAAACGTTGGTTGCAAGATGTTCGTCGTCATCCTCAATACCATTCGATCCATCTGCTACGTTAGGAAGAATGGTTGGCTGATAAATATTTTGCTCTTTGCTGCATAAAATGGAATAACAAAATTTCAAAATGGAAATGGAATGATGAGAGTCTTTCAAACCAACACACATCTGATCACATTCAGAAATGTATGGTGTTCGAGGAAGTGCTGGCTTTTCTTTGTTCATCAAGTCATACTTGGTGATGTTTTGAGCATGAATTGCCAATTCATCTGTGATCTTGTTCAAATATTTCTGTGTTGTGGAAGAGTTGGATCCAAAATAATTTAAAATCATTCCATGTCGATCGAAAATGCTCAAAATGACTGCAAGTTTGTGAGTCGTTGTACAACCATTCACTGCTTTTCTCAAAACAGGAGCGCCCTGAACCTTGCTGGAATCGATATCGTCCAACATCCTTTTCACTCGTACGGTAAAGTAGCAATAGTTATAAGAAATAAGACTCGAGTTGTGACTCATGCTCATTTTCGCCTTTGGAGCTAGGTAGTCTTGTTTGAAAAATTCTTCTTCATCGTCATAATCCACAGCCTTCTGTGCTCTTGGTTGTGCTTCTAAAGATTGAATAATTTGTTTTTCAGTCATCATTTTATAATTCTGGATTGGAATCATGGAAACAACCAACTTGAATAAACTCAACCAAAATCTATTTTCACCATAACAATCTTCAAGAACTTGTTGAACGAGTTCAAGAGTAATGGGAGATGTATCTTCGTAATCTTCATCGTCAAGGCTGTCATACCCAAACCACTCTCCATAAAAATAATAATTTGAATTTAATTTCTCTAAAAACCAATCTACTGTTCCAAACTCTCTCTGAAATACGATTTTCCACAAAAAATCTCCCAAACTCACTTGATTCCAAAATTTACAAACACCAGACATGCTTTTGAGAATGTCTGAAATTTCCAAAAACGATCCGATCAACACAAGAGTATCCGGAGCAAACATATTTTCATCATTATTTGGGATGATTGCTTGATTTTTAGAAGAACGTGATGCTGGTTCAGATCGGACCTGCACCCTCTCAGCATCTACCCTGTTTGGCGGTTTTTCATGATGGACGCGTTCTTCTTTCACGTTTTGGTTACTTTTTTTATTCGGTCGAGTTTTGTTGACAACTTCAAATAATAAGTATTGAATGGTTGTTGTTGCTTGCTCTGAAAGATTCAGATTCGTCCTCATTTACCGAACAATTTAAAAAATGCAAGAAAACCTGAAAAAGAAATCTTGAAATTCAATCATTCTGCTCGGATATTACTTTAAGATGATTTATTTCTGAATCTGTGTGATCGATCTTTTTGGAAATTTCAGACATTCTCAAAAGCATGTCTGGTGTTTGTAAATTTTGGAATCAAGTGAGTTTGGGAGATTTTTTGTGGAAAATCATATTTCAGAGAGAGTTTGGAACAGTAGATTGGTTTTTAGAGAAATTGAATCGTAATTTGAAGAATTCAAGCGCTCATCTATCATTTAAAATTTGTGCCGTGCCTTCCAGGAATCGTGGGCATGTCTCTGATTATATCAAGACGAAAGAAAGGCCTTCTTACAAGATTATTACACACAAACATCCACATTTCTGCAATTACGATAGCCGTTTTTTTGGCTATGACACTGATTCTGAAGATGAAGAGCAAGACGAACAAGATGAATATGTAGCAAGTAAGAACAACAAGAATGTCAAAGAGCAAACAAAGAAACACATTGTGGAGAAAAGAAGTGTAGCGGAAATGTCAACCAGTCATGATGAATCATCACCGATTACTCTTGTTCTCGTTCAACAAGTTCTTGAAGATTGTTATGGTGAAAATAGATTTTGGTTGAGTTTGTTCAAGTTGGTCGTTTCCATGATTCCAATTCAGAATTATAAAATGATGACTGAAAAACAAATTGTACAACCTTTACAGAAGGAAGATGACGACGACGAGGATGATGAAGAGGACGACGAAGAAGAAGAAGAGGACGATCAAGAAGAAGAGGATGAAGATGAAAAGGATGATACGACTTCTCAAAACACTGCTTCTGATCTCTTTTTCAAAAAAGACTACATGGCAAAGAAAGACGAAGAAGAAGACGACGAACGTATGCAACGTCTTGTTTCACAAAACTATTGCTACTTTACTGTAAGATTTGAGAAAATGTTAGATGATATTTTTGCAAAAGATTCTGAGAGTGCAACAACACTGCACAATGCTTTATATTTGGATATCAAGACTCACAAACTTGCAGTCATTTTGAGCATTTTCGATCGACATGGAATGATTTTAAATTATTTTGGATCCAACTCTTCCACAACACAGAAATATTTGAACAAGATCACATATGAATTGGCAATTCATGCTCAAAACATCCGAAAGTATGTCATGACGCAGAGGAAAAAGCCAGCACTTCCTCGAACACCATACATTTCTGAATGTGATCAGATGTGTGTTGGTTTGAAAGACTCTCATCATTCCATTTCCATTTTGAAATTTTGTTATTCCATTTTATGTGACAAGGAGGACACTATTTATCAACCAACCAAAGAGAATTCTTCTGCGACGGTGACACAAAAATTGGACTCAGATGATGACGTCAAAATACCACCAGAAAAGAATATTGCTGTTGGTCCCTTAACTGAAGATGCATTCATGCCGTTCGTTAAATATAGATTAATGGACCAACCAGAGTTTGATAATTATGCGTATGGAGTGACACGCGTGGTTGCCAGTATGGAAGGACAATGGCAAAGAGCTCACTTTGCGTCAAGTAAGCCAGGATGGTGTTGTGGATTTTGGAATGCCAATTTTTATTGGTATCGCGTGGCTCGTTTTCAAACCGCGATTGACTTTAGTGCAACACGCATTATTTTGAGAGTGGAACAGAATCAATCTGACATTTTACATAATTTGTGTTGAGAACAATGTTTTTCAAAGACTATTCACGTTTGTCATGCGTTCAGTTTCCTTTGAAAATTTTAATATGTCACTCTTTCACACTTGAGTAAATTAAATTTTCCTCGATCAATCTCGTCACTTGACGGTACTGGTGGATGTCCTTGCTTGTTCTGCAGACATTCCAAAGAACAATTGCTGTTTCAATTCTTGACTCTCTTTCTGCATTTGCAACAAGAGCAATTTCAAACCATCCACAGAATCTGGCAACTTTTCCAATTCTTCTCGATCACTCTCTTCATCCAAATAACAATTCGACAATTTGTCAGTTTTCCTTCTTCCAATAACAATAGGTAATGGATTCGTTTTGAAATACATTTCTTCTCCATGGACTGCTCGATCTGCCTTGTACATGAAATTTAATTCCTCCTGTTCTAAGGTATCCCATTTTGGAAGAGGCCGCAATCGATAGAGTTTGTTCGTTGTTTCAATTTCTTCATCGTCTTTCATGTCTTCATATTTATCGAGTGAAATAAATGTCAACTTGTCAAGGTCACGTTCTTCATAGGCTGAAAGTGACGACATTGGATTCACTAAAACCCGTTTGTGTAATTGTTGTTGTTGTTGTTTTCCATGGTCCTTCACATCAGCATCTAGGAATGAATCAATCGTTTCTCGATTGTAGTGGAATGGTCGTTTATCTTCATAGTGAGATTTTGAAAGCATATTTCGAGGTGATTTCATTGAAGTCGACGCGTTATTTCCTCCACTTGTAGATTCTCTAAATGAAGTCGATCGTGCGAGAGGTGAAGCTTGTGACGACGAAGAACTTGGTGATAAATCTGAAGATGATAAATCTGAACCATCTGAAGTGAATGAAGTATTAGTAGTTGTTGTTGTTGGCTTATTCGAAAGGAATAGAGGAAGAGAAGGCATAGTATTGGTTGAACCAGGTAATGTTGGAAGACCATATTGAGGAGCATCTGCAACGGGTGAGAGACAACCAACAGGTTTGATGAGAACAATTCGATCTATTTGTGGATTGGAATGTGAAGAATTGGAACTTCCATTCACATTGGATGGATTGTTAGACGTGTTGGCAACAAGATTCTCAGCAGAGGATGCTCTTCGAGGAGCTTGTTGTTGTTGTTGTTGATTGTCATTATTTCCAACCAAAATTCCTTTTGCTTTTTGTAACAATGTTTTTCGTTTTTCGCTGTTACTTTGTTTGGAAATTATGGAATTACTATGTTGATGTTGTGACGAAGAAGCACTGTTGTTTTGAGAAGATGATCCTCCATTAAGTGTCATGGAAAATATTTTCCTTCCTCTGTTGGCACCTCTTGCAGATTTCACAGATCGAGGATCTGAACTCATCAATTCCTCAGCTGATCCAGCAGAAGAGGTATACAAAAAATCTGCGTCGGAAGTTCTTCTTGCATCCAATGCGAGAGATGGAACAATAAATTCCTTTTCGGTAGCTTCTTTCAATTCATCAATACCTCCAATGATTGGTTTTCGTTGTTGAGAATTGTTCTCATTGGAAGTAGATGTGGAAAGTTCACTGACCTTAATAGGTTTCAATGTGACAACACTGGCACGATGATCATCCAAAGGTCTCACATATTTTTCCTTATTGGAATCACAAACTGGATCGGATCCAAATATTTCCACAAAACTACAGACTTCATTGCCCAAAGCTGCCATCAACTTGGAATCTACTTCCAGTAATTCATGATCTGTAGTTTTCTTTTCTTGATCTTGTGTTACAAGATTCTTTTCAACTTCTGCAAATTCGGTTTCGTATTGATTGTACTTTTCCTGATTGGAACGCATCATCTTTTCTAGTTCTGCAATTTGATTTTTCTGTTCTCGAATAGTCTTGCTGAGTGTGTACATTTCTTGTTTTACCGTCTTGTGTCTAAGCTGAGTTGAGCTTAATTTTGAGTTGTTAATTTTTGATCTATTGTACAATCTGATTCTTCGATCTTGAATCATGACAGAAGTTTCTTCCTTATTTCCAACTGCATTGCTAAGATGTTGTCTCAAGCTTACGACTGGATTCGAACTAATAGTCCCAGAAGAAGAAGAGGCATTTGTTGTTGCACCATTGGTAGTACTACTTGCAGTATCAGCAAAGGTTACAGTTGGACTATTGCTGTCATTGGAAGAGCTGGATGCGTGATTGCTTGAAGAGGTAGCTTTGGATGATTTTTCACGAGCACTCAGTTCATCAATGTGAGTTCCAAATGTTTTGATTCCATATTTGCGACATCGAGTGTGTTCCATATCAATCAGTTCTCGAAGGTCCTTCTCCCACTTGATTCGTTCGGTTCCATTAATGGCTTCAAATTTAAACGTATAAATGGAACTCTTTAAAAAGGTTCTAATGGTAAAATCTTTACGCTCTTCATCATTGAGTTCTTCTTCTGTTTTTGTATCCATTTCAGAAAATGTGAAGAAAATGAAGTGTGCAAAATCGACTCTTAATCCTCTATCAGCTGTCATTGGAATACAAATCATCATGTCATTGCATAGATAGACTTCACAGTTGGAATTTAAAAACTTTCTGGAACATTGAATTCTGAAATCGTCCTTCTTCAAGTATTTTCTATGGGGTGTGACCAAATTGTTGAAACGTTTTTTCAAAATTTGTTGTAATCTGAGGAAAGTAATGTTATTTTCATCGTGGCGCTTCTTTTCATTCACGAATAGCGCCAATTCATTCAGTATTGCCAATGTTTCCACAATAACATTATACTCAACATGTTCTATGACGGTTCTCTTAAGAAGCTCGCTAAAGAGCATTTTCAATCTGGGAATTCTTTGAACAGGAGTAATTAACAAACTCTGGAGAGTCACACCTTTCTTTTCGTATACAGTCTCTACAAATTCATTAAATTTTGGATTTCTCAATATCAACTCTTCTACCAACTCATTAGCTTTTTCATAGTTATTCACATATACTGTGTAAACCTTTAAGAATGGCAAAATCTTTTTGAAAATTGAAGGAAAATGATTTTTAGGCCAGTGCATTTTCCAGTCCATTTCAAGATCGTGCAACAGAGCTGTGTTAGTTTTCAAAATTTGCTCAATATTACTGAAAATAGTATTGTACTGCATTTCTGGAGTCAACCCGTCACGTAATACAATATTTGTGGCACTGACATTTGGACCAGTTTGATAATTGGTGAAAATTGCAAAATTGTTTTTCTTCATGGGAAGATAAAAGTCATAGTACAGCGTTTCAAGTTGGTTGACATAACTTCGTTCAGTTGAGAGAATTTCTTTCAAACAGCTTTGTCTCAATCTCTGTTGTTTAAACTCTGGGGCTACCCTTAAATAATTAACAAACTTTTTCAATTTCCACCATTCTGTAAAGACACGATAGATGAGCTTTCCTGCCTCTTCAACAGAGAATTTTTTAAACTCTTGATATTGCAGTGGCGACACTCCAGAGAAAATTGTGGCCTTTCTGTTGGTTTGTTTTCCTCTAGCTCTATCCAACCCTTGTTGAATGGCTAACTTCAAATCATAGTCTGCTCCAACATTGACCAATTTACGGGCAGCATGTTGCAGAGTAATGTGATGCAATAATCTCTTCTTTCTGTCGTCAATGTTCGGATCAAAATCGAAAAAGTGTGGAAGTTTAGTTCTGTACAATTCTAATTGTTGCTGATCCACGTTGGGCTCATAATTTTCCATTTCAGCTAATTCAGAGAGTGCCAAAAGGTCCTCAATATCAAAATCTTCATTGTCAAATGTTTCAACTTTTGAGAAGGGAAGAATAAAATCAGCATCTGTCTCCGTCTCTGCATCAAAGGTTTCTAAATCATCTTCTTGCTCTTGCCAAACATCATCAGTTTTTGGTACGTCACTTGGCGTGACAACCCTTTCCTCCTCTTTCTTGTTAGAATCCACAGCCTCTTTCGTATCCAAAACTGGTGTGACACTTGGATCTAAAACAGCTTCAGAAACAACTGCTTGTTGATCCTCCACTGGTTGTTGATCCTCTTTCGTTTGTTGTTGTTGTTCAGCAACCATCATCTCATCCAAAATTGTATCAGTTGTTTTCTGTTCATGACTTGGTGTCATGGGCGTCGAAGAAACAGAGCTAGTTGCTCGTGTTGTTGTTGTTGTTGCTGTTGTAGCTGTTCCAACACTCTTGCCCTGATTGAATACCAATTGATCAAACAATGCTGCTGAATCGAAGGATGAGCGATAAGATCCCAAGATTAAGGCATTACTTGTATCTTTGGTTGGTTTTAAACTCGTTAAATGTGCTGATTTTCTCGCTCCGGACGAAGAAGGAGTTGAAACCGATTTAGCCTCTTCCTCTTCTTCATGATTGGGTGTAGAAATGATTGCTCCGATGCCCTTCATGGATTGAGTTCTTCGTTTTGAGCTATCCACTCTCGGATCGAGTGCAGCATCTAACTCTTCATCCGTACTATAGTTTTTACTAGCAGCAGCAGAATTGAGTAAGAGTTGTTTGAGAGCAGAGAGTCCAGGAGATGAAGAACTTGATGATGATGTTGCCGTTGTTGTTGATGAGGATGATGATGATGTGGAGGTAATATTATTTACAAGACTTTCGGGTTGTTTATAGGCTACACATTCCAATGGATTCAATTCATCTTCATCGTGTTTCGTGAATGTTGTGGAAATGGTATCATCCAATTTTTGAACAGCCTCTTCATCCAAATTCAGATAGATGGCTGGAACTCTCAATGTTCCCCATGAAAATGTATTTGTTGGTGTTGTTGTGGTTGTTGATGAAATAACATCATGATCGGAGTGATGATTTTGTGTGTTTGTTGTTGTTGTTTGAATTGATTGAACTGAAGTCGTAGTAGTAGTAACAGTAGTACTCGTTGTGGATTCCGTTTTTTCATGGTTGTTCTTGGAATTGTTCTGATGATCATTGGTTGTTGTGGATGATGGCGAAGAAGAAGAAGAAGGCGTTTTCAGCTTACAGTGGATGTAACACCAACCTCCTCGTTTCTTCTCGAGAATGGCCTTCTCTCCGGCTGGGCACACCACAATATAACCCATGTAGTGAGTCTCAACATTGGAAGCAAATGTAACGATCATGATACGATTGGTGTAAGAATTGTATGAAAATAGTGTTTCGAATGTAAAACGAATAAAATTGGGGTGAGTGACTCAGTGAGGCCTCTGAGTTGTTGTTGTTGTGATGAGTTGTTTTACTGAACCCGAGAATGGAGTTGATGGTTGTTGTTGTTTGAATTGAACGAGAGAGAATAATGAACACACTCAACAAGAGGTGAGTTAAAATCACAATGTAGTTGTTGTTCAACTATGACAGAGCTCAGTTTGTGCGATGATGGGAAAGACAGACTGTCACTCTCTAGTTTTGATGTGGCGCAAATTTTTTCTTTTGATTGACATTTGACTGCCTGGGTCGATTGTTAGAGCTTTACACGGCAATTACAAAAAGATCTTTCAGTGAAAAGGCCTTTGCACGATGTTGTTGTTTGCCGGGTTCAGTGGTGCGAGTTGGTGGCGTATGAGAACATATATTCCTTGATAAAATTAAGATTTTCTATTGTTCAATCATTATCTACTAAAATAACGATAACCATTAAATTCGTTATTGGTCGGGCTACCTTAGAATAACAAACTTGCCATCCTCTTTCTCGTGTCCATGACTAACTTCTTCTTGTCGTCCTTCTTTTCGAGACAATCTAAAATACGGATGAGAGCTGCTCTTCCATCAGCCTTGGTGGCACTCTTTTTCAACAATGAAATTCCATGTTCAATGGCTTCTTTTGCATGACCCAGTAAATACAAGTACAGAACCTTCTCCTTTTCTGTACCGAGCGATTCTACTGGTTTGCCTTCATGGATTGCATTTACTACTTCATCTCCTGCTTCCTTATAGAGCTCATAGAGAGAGATGGCTTCAGAAATCTCCTTATCACTCTTTGTTAATTCAATGTGATCTTTTTGAAGCCTCGAAATAATACTTTTAGCTGCATCCATTTTGTATTGGAAAAGCGAAATGGTTAAAAGTCCAGATAATCCCTTAGCAGCAAAATCTGGTAACTCTTGATCCATGGATTTTTCAACGACTTGACTATAAACCTTTGATGCCTCGTCAAGATCTCCGTTCTTCAGTAATTGAGCTGCAATTCCCAAGAGATATTCAGGAGAGTCAGCATCGACCGTAGGTGCTTGTTGCTGTTCTACTGAGCCTCCACTCTTCGTTCTGGTCACATACTGAGCAAAGTTATCGAGAGCTTGTGCGACACTTTCGTCTGGTATTGCTCCCTTGAATCGATCAACAAGCTTTCGATCCATAATAAATACCACGGTAGGAACCTCTTGAACTTGGAATGCTTCTGCAATTTGTGGCTGTTCATCAATATTGACTTTAATCAACTTAAAAACTCCTCCATGCTTGAGAGTATTTCGTTCGAGAGCAGGTCCAAGTTTTTTGCAAGGTCCACACCAGCTAATAATTACGTGTATTAAAATTTGTTACGGATCATTAAAATTCATACTCAACAATTTGTACATACTCAGCATAAAAATCAACAATGATTGGCTCACCCGATTCAATAATTGATTGAAAATTCTCATGTGTTCCATTCAAAATACAGTCGGAACGATCAGCTACATGTTGTGCTTCCACTTTTTCATTCTCATCTTGTTGTTGTTTAAAATGTGTTGTTCTATAGAAATTCCGCACCGAACTTTCGAATAATCCACTCGAGTAATTCGACAGTTGTTGCGTTCTCAAAGATGACGAGGAGGAAGCAAATACCATCATCGGAAAAGCCTTTGCGGAATTTGAAACCTTACGAAAGGTTGAAGGAAGAAAACGTTTACAATAATTGCTTGGAATCATTTTTTTTGTTTAAAAAATTCAAAAAATTTAATCCCAATCAATTCACACTTCCGATTAAGCTTCTCTGAAAAACTCTTTGAATACATTATAAAGGCTTCTATGTTCGTAAGAAGCAGCAAGCACTCTTTAGAAATAACAATCGGAACAGGCCAATCAGGTTAATTCAAATTGAGCAAAAATGATTGACAACGGCGGTCGTGTAGCTATTTCCTTATTTCCTCCTCCTCAAGAAGATGCACGATCACACTGGAGTGAAATATTTCAACCAACGCTCGGATCTCAATCTCATCTCTATCAGCTTTTAATGAATAAGATGAGAAATGATCATCGAATTCAAATTCTACGGTCGGACACTGGTCAAATACTGAAAAGTTTTGGAAAAACGGGCAGTGTTTCTCTCAAGATAAAACCAACAATTGCCATATCGATATGCAACGCTAAAGCCTTAATTGTACCTCAGAAAAATCGTATTCAAGTGATATCCCTCTCTACAGAGAGAGTGTTGTGCACTCTTTATTGTGAATACGACCACATTTGTGTGGACCACTTTAACAACAACATAATTGTGGCATTAGGGAAAGACCTATCAATGTATGCCCTCAATCCCTCAACATTTAAGCTTGAAAAGATTTCTACAATGAGCTACCAGTTTGTACGTCCGTTGGTGAGAATGCGTGTGGATGGGTCTACAGGAGTCTTATTCTATCTACCGACTTCCATTTGACATGCGTCGGGCCCGTTTCAATGCCAATGATGTCTATATGATCTAATATCAAGAAAGCATGACCCATTTGTTCGAAAATGTAAGTGCAACAATTGGCCGCAAATCTCAATATTTGACTTGGATGTATTGAGCATTACCTTTGAAAAGAAGTGATCCATGGCATGAACTTGATGAGCCAATGTCAACATCAATGCATCTTTCTTTACATGACCAAAAATTACCCAAAAGTAATCTATTATCCATTTATTCACCACGAACCCAAAAACTGCATCAACGTAGCACCTGCTCATCGTTCCTTCATGACCCCACTTTTGTACAACACTTCACTTGATTCGATCACGCGAAGGGATACCAACAACTCCAAAATCCTTGCTGAAAGAAAATTCCAACAACAACGACAATATCTTGAACTCGAGTCGTTTTGAAAAGAGAGAGGATTTTTGAAGAGATTTTCTTGGCGTCACGCTCGCAGATTCAATCATCAAGAACCACACGCTGTGTTGGTCGAGTCAGTCGAAATCTTAAACAGACGCTCACATTTGTGGTATCACCAAAATCGATCGACGACACTGTTATCGGTTGTTGACCATCATACTTCACAAAATTGTTTAGAAAATCACCGTAACTGCATCAACATACAAAAACAACAACAAATAGCACAAATTTGACAATAGTTACAATTCACAAAACAAAATTTCAAATCAAACTCTCAGTGAGCACCTCATTCATTCTTCTTCAACGACGACGAGTCCACACACACCACAACATACAATTTCATTGGTGTTCGCTCTCTTGTGTGACATAGTTCACATCATTTCCGCACAAATGCTCCAAAACAGTGGTACAATGAACAAAATCACCAATAGCTCCTCTTCTTCTCCACTGTTTGAAATCTCCACTCCAACTGATAGCACCAGCTTTGTAACTGTTGGGTCACAACAACAACAACAACAAAATAGATCCACTCCTAATTCCTCTACTTCGACCATGGTTGCAATGACGAGTCGAGAACAACATAACGTAACCCATACAAAGAGGAATGACTCTTCAATGCATTTGACTCTACCATCCACTCCGTCTTCAATATACAATAATTCTTCCAACAACACTCCATCATTCCAAACGACCACTGCAGTTGTACAAGCGAACGGTCACAACACGAGTATGATGAGAGACGATCATGTTCAAGCATTTCACACGTTGTCAAGTCGTGCCAATAATTCTGAACATGGAAATGAGTTGATCGTGGGAATGGACAGACTGCCTTCATCATTAACAAACTCTACAACTGGTGCTGATCATTCCTCAACTCCAACAATTCCTCGTCATAATATTGGAATGACCATTGACAATCAGTCTGTGGACGATTTAGTGAATAACATTCTTAATACCTTGCCAATGGCTGCTCTCTTAAAAGCTCAATATAACATCCCTGACAGCATTACAACCTCTACGAACCATGGTTGTACTACTAGTCAAATGAGCGCATTCAATCCAACCCATAATCAAAATCCTTCCATTCATCCGTTAAATAATTCCAACACTGTTTCAACACCTTCTCATCCCATCATGGTAATGATGAACTCCGTCATGAGCAATTCTCAAATTCCAAAACAACCACCAACACTTGCCAGTGACATGTATTCTACTCAACCAACATTGTGCTTGACATCCACTTGTCAAAACAATTCTTCCTTAATGTTGCCTCAATCTTTACTCTCTTCCACGAATGGCATGCTCATGTGTTCCTCCAATCAAACTCATGATGAACACAATGTTGAGCAAATTCAAGAAATGGTGTTAAGTACTGGAACGCGAGTTCCCTACATTGAGACGAGAAATCGTGTGACAAGGAAAGAGAGTGACGCTCCCATTCTGGCACAATCTTTTGCTGCAGTTCACAGAAATAATGACATGTTCCATTTAACACCATTGACAACAACCATTCCAACGCCTCAACCGTCACCACCACTTGTTGTTGTTCCATCCTTTGAATTTAAAAGCATTACTACGACCTCTCCATTTTCCAGCAATGAAAGATGTGCTACGAATCTACCTTCACAAAATAACACCAAAACTCCAATTGGAGACGAGTCCTTCAATCGACTTGTTCATGCAATCAGTGGAAGTGACACTCCCAATTTCAGTCCATCATTCTTTCACTCTTCCAATATTCAGCAACAGCAACATTTACAAAGAGAACATGAATTGGGTTGGTCCTCAATTCCTGATTCTGTCAATGGTTATCAACATGTGGAGAGGAGTCCTCAACACTCTTCGTGTGAAGATCCAACTGCTTCATCGTCACCATCCATGGAAGCCATGGCGATCATCAGTACAGAATTAAATCAAACCTCCTCTCGTCCAAAGACATGTTCAATGATGGCGGCTGACATTGTGCAAACAAGTTTTAGTGGAGCTGCTTTTCCTACCATCATGACTCCACCACAACATCAAACAATACCACAAATAGTCATTTCACAAGCATCTCCATTAACACCACCACCACCACCCGAATCACACAAAGGTGTTAAATCTTCACCTTGTAAAATTGAGAAAAAACGTTCGAGAAGGCGAAGCAATGCATCCCATTCGAGTGCATCTTCCAATAGCAGCACAGAACAATGCAACTCAACACTCAAGAACAATTCTACATCTCAGAGTAGAAATAAGCAAAAGAAACTCGTATTCAAAATTTCATCTCCGCACAATACGGAACAACACGAATTGGATCAAAAACTTGTGAATATTTCAGAGGAGACACTTCGAGCCATTGTGATGAGAAGCAAATCGCCAAAAACAGAGCAGAGAAAGAGAGGGAGACCAAAGAAATCAGAGCAATCGAATGCGCAGTCTGCAACGGTTATTGTGAAACCCAACCTCACATTCTATGATAATTGTTATGAAGATCTCAATGTCTTGTATCGAGATGATGATGAGCTGGAGGAGTGTGAAGATGAAGAGCTCGTAAGAACAAATCAGCACTAGACAAATACAAAAAGAAAACAAACGGCATCACAGGAGAAATAGCTCACACCATTTTTTTCTACATTTTGGGTGACAGGTGCCGTGTCTTTGGCCACAGATGTCACGGTTTTGATTCCCCATGTTTCAACGGTCACAACTTTACAAAATAAATTTGGAGTAATTACCACTTCAACTGTTATTAATTTAATTGGACTTTTTCAATGTCGAGTTCAGATTTGCCATGTACTTATCCAAGTGTTCATCAAACAACGAACATTTGATTGGCATTTCCAATTCATAAAAAGGATTCTTCATCACATAATCCACATAGCACTGATACACCCATTTACAACATTCTTCCATGGTGCTCACTCCATCATTGCTGAACTTCTTGGCATCAAATAAATAAAAGAATTTCGTTCCTGTTGGTGTTGCATAACAATATATTTTAAAAGTGTCTGCATCTAATACTTCAATTCCACCATTTTCTTCTTCGGGTTGTGTTCTTGCATGGGGAGGAATGAGTTCTTTAGAAATTGCATGTAAACCGTGAAAAGTTGAGGCCAATGTCAGATATTGATTTCCTGAAGGTTTCACAAATTTACCATCATATTCATTGGGTGGAATTGGAGATGTTGGATCTTGTTGAAGCCTTTCTGCATTTTCCTTTTCTGTTTTTACAAATTTTGCATATTTTCCAAAATCCTGATTATGAAATAAAGAAAATATTTTCAAACAATGGATGAAGAGTGATGCATAGGAAAATATGGTTAATGAAACGATCCGATCATGAATATTATTAACATTATTCATTTTGATGAAAGTTTAGGTCATCGGGTTGTAAAAATATATTGTCATCATGAGAGGATCATTAAAATCATTTGTAATAAATTCCAGATCCAATATCATTCATTCCGATCTATTTTTCATCTTCCTCTCACTTACCCGTTGGTAAATCAAGCCTCCGGCTTTATTGATAATATACATTGCAAACACGACCATTTTTTTTTCAATGTTTGGTTTTTGAGTTCACTAATTCTTTTAATTGAAAAGGTGTGTGGTTCCAGAAACCCTCATGTATTGCACGCGTGAAACATGAAATTCGTGACTTCAATGTGTTGAGCTAGTGCCAGCTGTGAGTGTTTTTTTCGGTAAATTGAACTCTTTTGAAGGTATTTCCATCAATATTAATCAACGTTTCTAAACAACAAGATCATTCCTGTTATTCTCACATATCAGCTTCTGTGCTTTGAAAAATCTTTTCCTTCAACTTTTTCCAACACGGAGTTTGTGCACAAAAAAAATGTCTCAAAATATTTTCGTATGGATGATGATGATGGTCCTGATCATCAGCATCGGATCAGTACTCGCTCAAAATCAACCCCAACCCTACTTTCCTCCTCAATATCAAATGACTATGAAAAATTACGTGAAAGGAACCAAAGTTTTTTCGGCCTTTGTTGCAGCGGATCATGTTCAAGGAAAATTCTCTCATCGATTAACCTCTCCACAAGGATTTGAATCGAGATATATCTATATCCAATCCATTGATACTTTGTACACTTTAAATCAAGAAAGTTCAGGTCAATGGACTTGTATGAAGAGAGTTCATAGTGGAGTGGATAATTTGGCTATGGATCCATTGAGAGAGCCATTGTTGGATGGAATTTCATTCACTGGTAAATTGAATTGTCAAAATCAAGAGACTAAAATGAATGGTGTGTGTTATAGATATGATAAGCAAGTTGTGGCGAGTATGGTCATTGATTATGCATTGTATACCAATGCCACTGCTGCTTACAATTTACCAATTCAATTGTACAAGAAGGTGGCTACTCAAGCACTTTTGACTACTTACAATGACTTTGTACTCGGTCCTGTCAATCCAGCCGTGTTTAATTTGCCAGTTCCAGAAAGTGCATGCAAAGCTCAAAATTAATTATTCATTACTGAATTTTGCTGTGAATTCACAGCGACAGTAAATTTCTTTATTTAACAACAACCATGTGCAAAGCTTAATTACGTGTGAATACAAATGAATATGACTGGAAATTGAGATTTAACGTTGTTTCTTAACAATCTTTAATGATCTGGTGTGTAGTGTAAACTTGAAATGATTACACTCACATTGTCGGTACTGTTACGATTGTAAATGCAAAAATTAACCAAATTCTTGGCAATAATGCTAAAGTCTTTCACTCTATGATGGTAATACTGCTTGTAAATGTAATCAGCAACATCACTATTGCTCATAACATCAAACAATCCATCACTTGCGACAACAATCAGAGTTGGAAGACTTGGAATAACAGTAGAAGTAATCACCTCTTTTCCATCTTTCTCATCTTTTCTCTTTTCAACCACCTTCTTTGGTTTTTCCAAGTGAATCTTGTGCTTGACAACTTCTGGCAAGGCAACTACTGCTTGTTTTCTCAAGTTGGCATTGAGATTGATGGGTTGTGTAAATCCAACATTAATTCCTGCATTGGGGTTGGTTGGATCGAGATTGTTCTTTGCATAATAATCTCCAAAAGTCCTAGAAACAGCGAGTCCACATACACGGTTATTCTCCACTCGAGAGCCAAACATTTCAATTCTCTTTCGTTCTTGTTCATAGAAAGGTTTATGGTCACTAGAGAGAGGAATTATCTTAGATTGGTGAATCATGAAGGCACGGCTGTCACCTACATTGGCACATGTAATGTAATATGTGTTGTGTTCCTCCTCACTCGCAGTTATGAAAACAGTACATCCTGTAGAACCAGCACTGGCTGTAATTCCACTCGTTGTTCTTGGTGAAGGAACATTTTTCTTGATGGACGCAGAGCTTCGATTGAGCTCGACGACTTTCTCTCTGTACTGTTCATCAATTTTTACAAAGGCATACTCTAACAAGTCTCTTCGAGAGAAAATTGGTTCATGAATATTGAATATTAAGGACTGATAGCATTCTAAATGATAAATGAAATTTTGATGAAGAAAATCGGCACATTCGTATCCACCATGCCCATCAAAGACACACAACACAGCAGCGCGTTGGCTATGGAAAGTATCAAATGACTTATTTACAAAGAATATACGATCCTCCATATAATTTCTCTTTCCTTGCTCTTGGAAATAAGTAATAGTGAGCGGAAGTTGTTTCTTATTAAAATCGAATCCCAAAGTATTCGAGGTGGTTGGTGAAACGCCAACACTCTCTGCAGAAGTGACGCTGAGGTTATTGTTGTTGGAATTCTGTGAGGTCAAGCTTGGCTTGGGCTTGTGTAAATTGTTGAATGGATCTCTCCAAACAAAAGGTATGATGCTCGATGGACTTTCATGAGTTTCAACATTGGAAAAGGATTGCTGTGTTGAAACAACGTGATGATTCAAAAATTTGAATATAGATTGTTCCACTTGACGATAATAATCCATTTGGGCTGGATGTTTCAGTAAGTTGAGCTCTTTGCACACGTCATTGCATTGATGTCTCGAGAAAAATCGTTTCACTTCCAAATATTCTGAAAAGTTTCCAGTATTGCTACTGCTACTATTGCCACTATTAGTGGTTGATGCAGTACCAGTTGTTGTGCTGCTACTAGTACTGTTGTTATTACTGCTACTGCTGCTGTGAGAATCAGTCTTCTTAGATTGAGGTGAAGCCAAAGGGTCCTCTATTGGTGAAGTTTTACCTTTGTTTTTTTGTGGGTTAGGAATACCTCCATTATCAAAAATTCTACAATCGAATTTTCCAAATAAATAGCTTCCATAGCAATACATTTCATTTGCCTCGAAAACAAATGTTCCTTTCGATTCCAAGTATATAAAATGGAATAGAGACTCGGCAACCACATTGGTAGCATGTCTAGGAGGTAATGAGTTGACCTTGTCAGTGTATTTCTCATCGGTAGAGTCTATGAATGGATATTCAACAAATGGATAGGCAATAAGTGTAATTTCTTCAATTTCGTTATTATTTGGGGTGGAGCTGGTAGTAGTGGTGGAAGAGGCATTTGACACTAATCCTGTTTTTGGATCATAATGTAATCTATAAACATTGTAAAAGAGTGAGAAGTTTTTCTGAACTTTCAAATTATAGAGTTGCAAGTAATAGTTCAAATGTGTAAGAACGTTCACTGGATCATACTTTTGATGACGAGTATGTATTCTTGTTCCATGGAATATTAAGCCATTCATAGAAAGATCTTTGATAAATACAGAATTTGGAAAGGACGAGGTCTTATTGGATGAAGATTTTTGAGGAGTTTGTTGCTTGGCATCTCCTGATGATGTTTTAGCATCCATTGACATTGCATTCCTGTACTTGTCTTTGTAATAAATGACAATATCATGATAGAGAAGAGTATTCGCATTGGCTGCATTAGTAATTCCAGAATTGTTGCAATTCGAAATGTATGTCATTACTTCTGCAACATTATACTTGTAAACATAATGCGGATCGTAAGGAGTATTCTTCCAAAACATGTTGTTCTTGTTCACATCTGCCAACGAGGCTGATATTCCACTATCTCGACTCTTACTTCGGGTCAATCCAGTGGGAGTTCCAGCGGCTAGTGTATTAAGCTGTGTTCCGCTATTTGAATGAGTCAAACTCGGGTTACTGGATGAATGTGAAATTTGAGTACCACTTTGGATCTGATTTGCAGATGGCAAAAATCCAATTTGTTGTAGTGGACTTCCTTCATAACAGGGAAAGGAGACACATCTGGTTTTGAATTCCAAAAATCCTGTTGGAGGAAGGCTTGCATTAATATTAGCCGATGTAGAACTTGTGGTATTTGACGTGGAAGATGATGATGAAGACGATGAAGGAATTGCATTCTCGCTTTTTTGCGGTGTTGTCGTTGACGAGGATGTTGCAACATCAGTGCTTTTGCTTGTTGAAGTAGTTGCACAAATGGTTGCGGAGGATGATGACAAAGAAGAAGAGGAGGCCGACGTCAAACTGGTGCTCTCACTACTGGAACGGCTCAAACCCGATGAGATAGATGTCGATGATTTGTCGCTGGCAATTGTTGACAAGTCATCTTTTGATTTGTTGTTGCAAGATGATGTCTTTTCTTGTTGATGTTGGCTCTTTTCATGCACTACAATGTGATTCATGAGAACGCTTGGAACATTGGAAAAGTTGGTGAATGTGAACGCAAGATGTTTGCTGCTGGAATGCGTGTTCTGAGGGTAGTTAGCACCAGTTCCGCCCGTCAAAGCATCAATACTTGCAATATTGGGAGTTGATGTACTGTTGGATAGAGATGGAGGAAGAGGTTTGAATGAAGGTGATGAAACGCTTTTCACAAGCGAAGGGCCAAGATCTGAGCCACCAGATGATGATTTTTCCTGAGTCGTAGGTGATGCGGATATTGTTGACACACTTGTGGTATTACCTCCATTGGTTTTTGTATTCGTCTCCTTTGTGGGTGGTGAAGCGGTAGAGATGGTCAAAATGGGTTGATCAAGCTTTAAACTGCCTCGTGCACTATTTGGTGCTGAAATGGTTCCAAGCGACGATGATGTTGTAGTTGTTCCTCCAAAACTCTTTGTTCTTGAGTGGAAAATTGGAACTCGGTGCATTATATTCTTCACAAATGATGAAGACTCTCCTGGATCTGATGAAGAGGATGATGACGCGGAAGATGCGTTTATGGTATTTGATCCAATTCCTTGACCTAATTGAATTGGTTGGGTCACTGGTTGACTTTGTGGAGTATTATTCGTTTTGTTGAGAATAATAGAAGCTGTACCAGACTTGAGAGAAGATGTAATTTGACCACTCATCAAATTCGGAGGCGGAGGCATTGGAATTGGTGGTATGTTTGTATTTGAGTTGTTGTTGTTTGTAGGTGGAGCCATTTTAAACTTGTTGGTGATGGGAAACGTCCGCAATAATTACGTAATGTTTAACTGTACGACGATGATGTAATATTGTGATGAAGTTGATGAATACGTTGTTGATATGATTCAAAATTAAATTCAAAAATTCCTCTTGCTCTAATTCGGATTGATGTTTTCACGTTCAGAGAAGAGTGGTTGTTGTTGTTATATTCTTGTTGTTCAAGTAAACGTGTGGTTGCCAGTCTGACTATACTTGAAAATTCTTTTTATCAGATTCGTATGAAGGGATAATGAATTTGTTTTGAAAAGGAATTATGGATAATGAAAGGTACAAGAACAAGTTCAACAATTATATTCCATACATTGGTATGCGACCCAGATGGGATGAACAACCAATAATATTATCCATACATGCTTTCATTTGAATAAAGCATAAACCTACCTGGTACGAGTGTGGTACAAGCTTGAAATTTAAGTCTACGCTCTCGGAAGAGCAGTCAATGAGTGGATTGAAAATGTTCGTTGCTTCTCTCGGCTCGGAGAAACAACAAGCAACACTAAAAGAATTTTGAGGAGATGCCAATTTTTTATTGTCGCTTGTTTTCGTCCTAGCTCTAGAAAAGGAGCGTTTTCCGAATTGAGACTGGCTTCTGAAAAAGCAATTCATGGTCATTGGCCAATGGGTTCTGTTGGCGTGATATGGTTGGTTAATCAAAGGTTTATCGTAAAACCCTCAAAAAACAGGATCACATAAGTATACATCAATTAGTAATTTTTAAATCCTGGCCAAATCATGATGTCATAAAATACAACCCAAAATTCATCCAACAACCAAATACTTGTAGAATTATTCAGTTCCCATCGTTAAAAAAATCACCAAGGGCTGACAGGTCTTACAACCTTACTCCATCTTAATATTTGCGTGAAGAAAAGATCACACGTGATTGGTTAAATTGACAGCAATACTTGTCTTGAAGACTCTTAAATTGCGGTCGTATGTGCACACCTACTTTTCGTTCAATAAATTCTTTGAAAATGATTGCATCACTAGTTCGTGGTTGATTACTGTAGATATTATATTGCAAGTATTCGATGGGAGAAAAGTTTGAACTGTTCCGTTCTCCAAAGAGCCTTAATAACTGAGTTTTAGGCGATTCTTGCAATCTGCCACACTTAAATGCCTGAGAAATTATATTGTCTACCAAATTTATCCACTCAATGAAATACTCATTTTCAGTGAATCCCAGTGCACCATTGACGCCAATCAAGTAGTGAATAATATTGCGCTGCTTTTTGAATGGATATAATTTTCGATTACAAATCAACTCGGAACATAGAATAGGAGCGTACTCGAGTAGACATGATTTTACCACTGGGAGTGGTATTAAACAGCGAATGAAACGCGTCACAAGTGACACCTTTGACTGGTTGGTCATGTGCACGGACAAGTAAGTTCCATATTTCTGAAATACGTAATGTAAAAGTGGAGGACTCTTCAATTGAACGATCAACATTAAGGCGCTCATACCTTCATAAGGCTCATCGATTAAAATGTTGTAATGCCCAAACTTGTTAAAATACGCTTCAATAAAGAACTCGAGCATTCTCAAAATGAACATGTTGTTCTGTGATTGTTGTTGTTGTGAATTCCAGGTATTACCGTCCTGCTCAATGAGTTTCTCATCATTTGTGGTCATGCGTGAATCCAGCACAAGTTTGAGAAAGGAAAAGAAAATGTTATAGTTGAAGGAACCAAATTTCAAATGCTCACTGTACAGAATATTAGCTGGAATTACATGGGTGTGCTTTGACAACAACTCTATCCGAGAGAACGTCTCAATAATTTTCAAACCAAGCTGTTGCACAAATTCAGGACTTATTCTCATGTTATTATAATTTGTTGAAATAATCCAATGTAATTGTCGTGGTTGGTGCAACAAAATGTCAAGCTCGAGAAGTTTGTGTCTCCTCAATTGTCCTTGGAGTGCCTTCTTCCATTCACACATCTTTTCAATTTTCTTCTTTTTTTCGATTTTTGATTTGGTTTCGAGCAAACTTTTTGGTGGAATGAATGGTTTTTTGGGAGTTATTCCACCTTGTCGTTCTTCCTCAATTTTCAGAGCTTGTTGATCCACAGCTGCAATGATTGGTTCTCTATATAATTGATACAAGTCAGGAAATATGCAAGAAGAACTTTTCAAGAATTTCCGAACAGAATACCGTAATTGAGACAAACTTCTCGCATGTTGCTTATTCTTTTCATCAAGTCGTTCCAATAATAATTTTGCCTCACATTCCATCAATCGTTTGCAAAACATTCGATAAATATTGGCACAAGGATCTTCTGTCATTAATTTTCGGTATAACTGCATGCTCACTCGTGTTGCGAAGGAATGTGCTTCATTCCACGTTAAAAATTCAAAGATGCAACAAAACAATTCCGATGGTATTTGGAAACATAATGTTGTTGGAGAGGATTTTTCTACTTGAAGGTTTTTGCATGAGTTAAATTGCTGACCGTAATGATTTGCAGAATTTTCATTATTGTACATTATTGTTTCATCATGATGATGATTTTCGGTCATTGCAATCTGGTTATGATTTTTGAGGCTTTTTTTGAGTCGGCAATTCAATTTGTCTTGGTTCCATTGAAGAACGTTAAACCAATTCATTGTTTCGTATCTAAACACACTCTCTGATTGGAGGTTTCTTTTAAGGCTGTTCTTGTTTTTACAATTTCAACAATCAAGAAGCCTATTTTTGCTTGATCGCATCTCTTTACAAAATCTGCCACCACCAAGAACAAAACAAAACAACAACAAGAGCCACCACTCCGAAACTCTGTACCAGTTTCTGAATTTTCAAACATGTTCGATTCTTTCCTATCATGCAGTGAATGTGGTTGTTTGGAAATGACAATCGGAAAGGACGAAGAAGGCTCCAAAAAGAGAAAAGATCCTCCTTCATCATCAGCAACAGGTTCTGTTGGTAATAACAATTATTACAATTCAGACAAACAATATAGCAAGCACCACACATTCAAGAGAAGGAAATTTAATGGAAAGGAATCACCTCGATCATCGGAGGATAATGATCATTGCACTCTACAATCACAACAACAATATGCAACCACAACAATTATGAATGACACAAACACAACAATAATACCGAGTTCAAATCTTGACGAAACTACAAACATGGGACGGATCGAAAAGGAGCCACTGCATTTTGTATCATCAGCGTCATCACGAATGGTCATGGTGGAAGGAAGTCGAATGTTTCATTCCATAAATCAATGTGCCGTTTTATTGTGGGAATATGAGAGTCCAGTCATACCGTCTCTGCATCGATGAAATTGAGATTCTAAATTGCAACCCTATTCGTTTTGTTGCGAGACAGATCTTTTAACCCTTGTGACCTTTGAGACCATAAGAATTAAGGTAACATCTTGTAAATCATTGTCACTGTAAATACACATTGTTATGTGATTGATTGCAGAAAAGAATATCATCTCTTCCGGATACGCGCACGAACCAACCACCATTCAATGAAAACTTGGAATGTTCGTTTTCGCTTGAACTTGGAACAATTTCAAACAAAATTCATTCCAAGTCAAACCCGTAGACATTGTAGATCATACTTGCGAGATTGCAATTTACATTGACCATCGTTGCGCCAATGTTCGAAAGCTCAATCTTCGTTGCATGTACTATTCTTATGCTAATACCCCCCAATAATACTTTTGCGAATGATCATGGTGGAAGCCAAATTCCATTACCCAAAATCGACCTGGGTAATGAACATTTCGAGAACGTTGAAAATTGGTTCGTTCAACCTTGGTGGGTACCTCAAAAAATGTAAAAAAATTATCTTTACATCGGTGTTTGTCGATAACACTTACAAATTCTCATCTTCTACAACGACTCAGCTTCATTCATAAACATGAGCCATCAACCACAAACAACAAGTACTACTTCAGCCTTCACTAACAAGTACACCCAACCAAAAGGAACTGTTCGGGCAGTGATTGGAGGTCAATGGGGTGATGAAGGTAAGGGAAAGTTGGTCGATTTGATGGCCCGACAACATCAAGTTGTGTGCCGATACAATGGTGGAAGCAATGCTGGACATTCCATTGTTGATTGTAAGTTTTCAAAGATTATGATTTGTATGAAGTGGCTCATCATGATGATTGTTGCATTAACAAAAAAATCGCCCAAATGTTGTCAATGTCAAATTTGTAAATATGCACAATTATGTGATTCTGGCAATCTCCCACGTGGAACCCCGATTGCTAATTTACGAAAACGACTCTCATTCTTTGCGTGTTTTTCCTGTTGTTGATATTATTCATGTCGCGTTGGTTCTTGTGGCACTACGTATTCTCGTTGAATCTTGTTAGCTAATGGCCACAGATATGCCACCAATTTACTTCCTTCTGGAGTTCTCACTGCTGGATGCATCAACCTCATTGGCAATGGTGTTGTTTTGGAGGTTCCCAAACTCTTATCTGAAATTGACAATTTGAAAGAAAAGAATAAGAAACACAAAGGTGATGATTCTGCCACTATTGACCAAGAATTTCAAGATATTGAGCAACGTTTATTAATTTCCGACCGTGTGCATCTCGTTTTCGGTTTCCACAAGGCCATTGATGGCTTCCAAGAAGGAGTTTTGCAAGAAACAGGATCACAAATCGGAACTACAAAGAGAGGAATTGGTCCAACGTACACCACAAAAGCAGCTAGAAGTGGTTTGCGCAGTGGTGATTTGTTGACCGATTTTGCAGTTTTTGAGAAAAAGTACATGACCTTGTTGAAGACATTGAAGAGTCAATATGCATCATGTGTCGAATTGCAAAATTATGACGCACAGGGTGAATTAGCCCTCTACAGAGATGTTTACATTCCTCGTGTTCGCCCAATGATTATTGATACCGTCACTTACCTTCATAAAGCCATCTATGTGGATGGACTTGACATTTTACTCGAAGGTGCCAACGCAGTCATGTTGGACATTGATTTTGGAACATATCCTTTTGTGACTTCTTCCTCACCTTGCATTGGTGGTGCCTGTACTGGTTTGGGTATTCCTCCTCGTGCCATCTCTGAAACTTTTGGTGTCATTAAGGCATACTGTACTCGTGTTGGTGCCGGTCCATTCCCAACCGAATTGAAGGATGAAATTGGAGACACCATTAGAAAGGTTGGTGGTGAGTTTGGTACTACTACGGGTAGACCAAGAAGCTGCGGATGGCTCGACGTGGTTGCAGTCAAATACGGTTGCATGATCAATGGTTTCACTGCATTGTGTTTGACCAAGTTGGATGTTTTGGATCAATTGGAAGAGGTTAAAATTGGTGTTGCCTACAAGTTGGACGGCGTTGAAATTGACACTGTTCCATACAGTGCCGATGATATGGCCAGAGTGGAAGTTGTCTATGAATCATTCCCAGGCTGGAAGAGTGACATTTCCAAGGTTCGTACCTTTGAAGACTTGCCTGAAAATGCACAAAAGTTTGTGAAACGAATTCAAGAATTGATTGGTGTACCAATTAAATGGATTGGTACAGGTGCAGGCCGTGACTCGATGATTTGTCTTTAAGACATGTGCCACAACAACACACAAGACATTACGTTTGTAAATTTGTTAGCTGTTTATAAATTCCTTTTTTTTATCATAACTTGGTTGACCCACCAAAAAGCTCTATGCATTCTCGACCAAGGAATTCGAGGTGAAAACTCTGGAATTCCTGCCACTTCCAAGTTCCAACACGCTCAAAAACACTTGTAAAAAAATGGTACAACGAGGAACTTCTCAACAACAACCGTCTCCGCTCACGAAACCACCATCGACCTCTCTCTTCGCCGCCTCTCGTTTCAATATTTTAGAGCAAGAACAAGGCGTTTTTCAAGAGCCTGCACGAGGAGTTGGAGCTTTGCAGCAACAGTCTCCTCCGAACATGATCCTTCAAGGAGTGAGTCCTTTCCGATCCATAGTAGTACAATCTCCATTCATTTCTCAACCACAGCCGCAGCCAGTAGTACCACAACAACAACAAGTTTCTGTACCAATTTTTCAACCACCATCACTTCCGCAATCATCATCCCAGCAGCAACTTGTAAATACACCATCATCATCAAATCAAAAACCTGAAAAGAAACACAGGGCAGATCACAAATCACAAAAACATGTAAAACACGCGAAAAATCCATCGTTCAAGCTTGTACAACACAAGAATGGAAGCATATCGGTTCAACACAATCCCTCTATGAAAGGTATGGCAAGTGAAAAGGACAAGATGTTGAAAAAGATGAATGCATTGATTGATGCAATTCTAGTGGTGGAACAATCTCAGCTCCAATCACAACAACCTCAAAGAATATATTCATGTAACGAGTTATTTGAAGTGAAAACGAGTATTGAAAGTAATATTAGTCAAATTGATTCATTCGCAAAAATTGATCTCTATTTAGTGGCAGAAACGCTATGTGAAAAAACAAAATCCTATTTGGGGAAAATACTGAGCACTGTAAAACCAGAAATGTATTTCATATTGAAAAGTTTTGTGTACTTTACCAATGAAATCAAGTATTCACTATTGAAAGGAGATGAAGTATCCAAATATCGAAAACAAGGACTATTGGAATATGACGATCACATTTCGAATGAAAAACGAACGAAAATATTTCTCGATGGTGGCAGAGGTCATGAAAATGGATCAGTATCGAGAGAAATTATTGTTGTCAATGAAGCCAAAGATACAAAGCTGAGAGAGCTCTTACATGACCTGACGACACGACTTCAATTGAAATTTCCCAATGCCAAAACGAATGGATTATCCGGAGGCGAGTTGAAAATTTTCTATGCATACATTAGTGAATTTGTGAGTGCATGTATGGGTGGATATTCACCTAATATTGCAGATTTTTCATCGACACACATTTCAAACCTTGCCAAGCAAAGAAAATCAAAATATATATTCATTGGAGACGTTCGTTTTGGAGTGTGTCGACATCGATCCATCCTTTTCAAGTACATTTGTGATTATTTATTTATGGATGGATTTAAAGATATTCGATGTCGTTTAGTTCGAGGAAAATGCTCAGGAGGAAATCATGCTTGGAATATTGTTTCAATCATTGACACAAAATCAAAATCTGCAACACTTCCTGATTTGTATTTGGTAGATATCATGAGATATCCTGGACACCTCTACTCTGTGAGCAGCGTGGATGCAGACTTGTACAAGCAACAAAGTTTTGGAACCATTGGTGGTCATAGTCAGAAAGGATTGGCTACTGATCTTTCTAAACTTCAGTATAAGGAGAAAAAACTACTTGGACGTGGTGCATCAGGAAAGGTAGGTTTATACTTGAATTTTACATGAACAACAACTTCAAATGAAAATTATCTGTTATTTCGTTCGATACTATTTCAATCATAATCCTCTATGGTAACGGTTTTTTTCGTCACATATTATTAATTCGTTTGATACTATTCTCATGATTCACTTGGTGAAAAGGTCTTTAGCTGTGTGGTGTACATTCCTGAGAAGGGTGAAACTGTTTGTGCCGTAAAAAAGGTTCCGCTCTCCTTTGATAATGTCAACTTTGAGAGAGAACTCAAATTATTGAACTACTTGAGCCATCCTAACATTATTCAACTCTATCATGCGGCACTTGTAAAAAACAAACATGGAGAACATTGCCTTCACATGTTCATGGAATTGATGGATTGCAACGCTCGAAAATTTATCAATGATTTCAAAGCCAATTACATGAATCAACCAAAATATTACGTCTATGAACTATTATTCTTTTTAAGCAATGTAGCAAATGGATTGAATTACTTGCATTTGAGAGGATGTGTACACAGAGATGTCAAACCAGAAAATATTGCAATCAAATATTATAGACGTCATCCGCACTCTATTGAGGAAGTGAAATTAGTCGATTTTGACGTTGCCAATATTGTTCACAATAGCAAAACGATTTGTGGCACTCGTGGATATTGTGATCCATTAGTGTTCTCTACTGCCTCCAGCCAAATAGTGGCCAAACCTTTTCTCGATTGTTTTAGTTTTGGAATTCTCTTGGCTGAATTCTTTTTGGAACACCCACCAAAATTTTTCTTTGATTCAAGTCCATCACTCGATGAAGGCTACGAAAAACTCCAAAATTATTATTCTCCTGCCAATATTCAATTTACAATTATGAAATCTGGCAAGTATGATTGCATCCCATCCAAATATCGAGCATCATTGACACAAATGATGATCAATTGTATTCAGACAGATGTCACCAAACGTCCCACCATGCAACAAATTGCTTCTGAATTGGAAAATTATCTCTTGAAGAATTTTATCATTAAGGCAGAAGAAGATTGTCAACTCTAAATTATTGGGAATTTTTCTCAACAACATATGTCATCAACCATATGTGTCTTTCAAAAAACTAGACAGGTTCCACAAGAACATACTAATATCCTGTGAATATTTCTCGGAAATCGACACGTGTTGTTTGTTCACGAAAACATCCTGCTTGCCTTTTACACAAGGAAAATAAATTTGAATGAAAAAAAAATGAACCAATTCAAATCTGTGCTTTTCTCATTGTTCTTGTTGTGTGCCGCAGTCTTGTTGTTATTCGCAGCCTCTCCATCATTGGCCGATGACGAGAAAGCTACCACGACTGCTTCAGATATTAACGTAAATAATTTATTACAAGGAGAATGGGTGGTTGAAATGACTACCGTGGATCAAGATTCTGCTTCCGGAGATGCCGATGAATTGTTCCCACAATTGGGAGTTTATAATTTCTCTCATACTCCATTACAAGAGGGAGTCTTGTTTGGAACATATCTTCCAAAGGGTTCCGAAGATGATTCTTCAGAGTTTGATGTTAAGCTTTTGGTTCAATCCGATGCTGAACACAGCGGAACTTTCAAGATGATTAAGAGAAAGAAGGAAGAAGAGTCTGAGGATGTTGAAGAAGTCGCTGAATTGAGAAAGGATGATACCATTGTTTTTGATATTCCATATAATTTTGTCACTCACAAACCAAACAACCCAAATACACCTCCAGTCGTTTTTGCCTCGAGTCAAGGACGTTTCGCAGCCAATAATGGTGCTTTGAAGGGAACTTATCAATTCTTGTTCACGAATAAGGAGAATTTCATTTTGAATTTGGTCTATGATGCAACTACTGGACAGGACGGCACCACCAAGTACAAGATTGACCGAATTGTTGGAACCAAACAAGTCAATAAGGAGATGAGCTTCTTCCAAAAATACGGCAGCACCATTATGATTATGGTCTTCTTTATTGGAAGTAGATTTTTGACAAGAAACATGCAAGGCGGTCAAGGTCAAGCTCCTCCAGCTGCAACTGGTAATCAATAAGACACATTTTTTCCTATCTGTGATAATAAATTATTCCAAATGCTCGCTCATTAAACCATTGTTGCATGATTTGGTCATGGACTTTGAATTTGAGATTGCTAAACAAGAACCTATTTGGAAGAGTTGAAAAAAAAGTTTCCAAAGATCAGCCAACATTTAAAGTTTTTATTCACATGATGATCATCGTATGTTACATAACAGAACTACAATTTGTGGAAGAGTGTCTTCAAATAATTATTGTTACTTGAAACTATTAATTGCCAAACAGCATTGATATTTCGAAATATATAGTTGGATATATATAAATTCCAACAACTAGTCATTACTTTTGATAAGGAAGCCAAATTCGATCTGGAATTGGAGGATCATAACTTCCCAAATATTCCGTTGGAGGCAATGGATTCACCATCATCAATTGAATATCAAACTCAGTCAAAGAAACACCACTCATATTGAAAGGACACATGCATGGTCCAAAATGTCCGGTATGTGTCACATTAAAAGGTGAATTTTGTGGCAAATTCGAAAGTGGTGCATCTTTTGGATTATAAATCTTATTGGCCATTCGAATCCAAAAACATCGATCGTACAATTTCAACAACCATAAATCCCACTTTCCATCCAGACTTGTCTTGAAATAATCCTTTCCTTCACATCCACTTCCAATTTTTGTATCCAAATCAAAGAACACTTGATCCAAATGTGAATGACTAGTGAAAATCAAAAAATTCTTTTCATCATTTTCCTCTTCCTTACTTGTATTCTTTTGTAAATTCTTGTACGTGTATTTACTTCGAATTCTCTCAGGAGCATATTCAATATTTCCAACCAGAGTTTTTTCTTCACCCAATCTCGAATAAGCTTCTCCATAAATGACTCTCTCTACGGTTTGTTGATGTTGTTCTTGTTGTTTCTTTTTTCCAAATAAAGCTTCTTTCACACTATCGTTCATGTAGAGAGACATGTCACTAAAACCATATTTTTCAATTCGATCGAGAAGTCGCTTGACAGAGAGACCACATGGGAAGGAAATCTTTCCTGGCTTCGATTTATCGGATTCTTCAATTGGGAGAAGATCTAACGAGAGAATGACATCATTGACAAAATGTTGATGATTGCAAGTGTGAGGATGATAAATGTGAGCACCATTCCAGAGAGCACAAACTTCGGATAATCTGTGAAGAATGGAGGAAATGTTTTTGGTACCTTCAATTTTGCTGTGAAATGTGTTTGAAATATTTGGAATGGAAAATATTTGGATTTAGATTTGAAAAAAATGTCAAATGTCAACTCGAGAGTAAACAACAACGTACCTTAAAGGAATGAAATGAAAATGTGGATTAAATCGAACCAATCCTTGAGGTGGTTTTCTTGAAGGAATGACCAATGAATTCTCTCTCCATTCCAAAAACCAATTTCCAATCATTAATCCAGTTCTAAAGAATTTATATCTCTGCGAATCATTCATTTCCATAATGAGTGAATCTCCAAACTCGAAAATGACAAGTTGTACTTGAAGATAAGGTTCTTCCTTTTTCGAAGATCGACTAAACAATTTGCTTAATCCACTTCGTTTTTCCTGAGGTGAACTTTCTCCATGAGAATGATCACTTTCAGAGCCAGAACCAGCCAAATCGAAAAAAATAGAACCTGACTTCTCACTTGTTGGATTGTCAAAGAATAGATAATTGTAACAATCGGCAAGTGCCAAATTTTGTGCAATGAAAATCTTTTCGCGGTGTGAAAAAATTCTTCGATCGATGGGTGCAATCTTTTTGAAAGCGTTCGAAACGCAAACCTTTTCTAATTCGTTCAAATGTTTCAAATCAATGAGCAGAGGTAAATGTTCACTTAATTGGACCGAGGCGTAATCAATGACAATACTCGACGTAGTGGCATGAGTTTGTTCAGAAGCTTCAGATGGGAAAATTTTGTCAAAATTGGCGTTCATGGGTTCAGTTCCAGGTGACGAAATGCTTCCTTCTCTGAAATTGGAGACGTCGTTGGAGGTTGAAGAGGTTTCGAACATTTTCTTCTTTTTCGAATCTTTTTTGCGTTCGACAATTGTGTCATACGAAGTTGGATCTGTCAAGAGTAAATAAATATTCTTGTAACGTGACTTGTATTTTCCCAATTGTTCAATTAAAATCAAATCATTGTTCAGAAAATGAGGATAATTGGTTTGTGGAATTTGTTTCTCATCAATCGATTTGATATAACTCTCCAAATCATGATCGAGTGTGCATGTAGGTCTTCGATTCTTGGAAGCGTCCATTTTCTTTTTAAGTTTGTTCACTTTTTCATCACTCGATGAATGTGACAAGGTGGTGGCAGCAACGTTTGTGGAATTTTCAGAAGCACTCACCAAAACATTTGGAAATCCACTGTTTGTGCTACTACTAGAATCCACAGAAGGTCTCAAATTTGAATCTGGAGAATCATAATCTGCAGAAGTACTTCTTGCTGTGGTTGCATTCTTTGAAGTATAACTAAAAGTTACGTGACTACTTGTGATCGAAAGAGGTGAATGTTGTCGATCTTGTGGTCGATCGACTTGTGGTTGCTGTGCCGATGATGGTTTGTAAGGTTGTGGAACAGGTGGCGGATTCGAATTTGATTTTTCCATAACAGAAGTTGTTTCTTTTGAATCTTCTGGAGGTTGAGGTGACGTGGTAAACATGGATTTACGTGCTGAATATCCCATGGGTTTAGGAGGTCGTGCCGTACTGCCTCCGCCGCTTACGGAGTGAGAGACCGACGAGGTCGTGGATGAATTCTCGGAAAATTGTGTGAGATTTTGACCACTGGTTGGAGTAGTAGTAGTTGAAGAGGACGAAGAAGAATTGGGCGAGGTTGAAGACGTGTTCGAAGGCAATGAAGAGGCGTCGGTAGTAATAGTTTCTCGTCGAGTAATGACCACTGCTTGTTTGTTGGCAAATCGACCACTGCTGCCACTTGTCAAATTGGGTGGGGAATCGTAGGAAAACTTTTTAAGGATCGATTCCTTTCTGTAAATGACTGGAGAGGTGTTCGAAGCAGCTGAAGAATCTTGTTGTTGCTCTTGTTGAGAATTCAATGATGGAGGAGAAGTATTTCCAGAAGAGTTTCCTTCAACAGGTTCCACAGTCGTGTTGGCTGGTTGAGAAGAAGTGTCACTTGTCATGGACTTGGATTGCTCTTGTTGTTGCAAAGTGGTCAATCTTCTCTCAAGTTTTGCTCTAAATTCCTCTGAAAGAAAAGTTTGATCAGAATTTGTCTTTCTGTGAAGAGATAAGTGTGCAGTTGATTTTGAATTTGACATTGGCACATCGGAACAAGGAGAAATACCACCCGTATTGACAATTACTGCAACATCATCATTATCGCAAGAAGAAGGATCACTGGAAAGAGATTGGGACGATGCAACATGCATGGTTGCTCTTTTTGAAGCATTGCTGCCACTTGTCACACTCGAAATGGTCGTCTGTGAAGTCAATACCTGTCCACTCATATCAATGCAATCATCCAATTCATTCATTTCCTTTTGAACTTGCATTAAATTTTGAATGGCATTGAAAATAATTTCACTTTCATCATTTGGGATTCCAATATTTTCCAAATCAGTCATTGAAAATGAAATGAATGAATTTCCGTCCCATTCTTCTTCCATCAGAATGGAAATGGTGGAATCAGAAATTGAGAATTGTTGGTCTGAACATTTAATGTGTTGACAAATTTGATTGTAATTTTCATTCAATTGAGAGAGAAAGAAGGATACATGACGGACTTTCCAATGTTTCACTGGAAGGAGTGTTGGATTGAAGGACAGATATTCTGAATTTAAAAATTTGTTGAAAATGATGAATATATATATGAATCACATGTTGGGGTAAATGAAGAGAAGAAGCAGAATGATTCAATGAGGTGAAAATTTGTGAAAATGAATGATCAAGGAAAATGAATTGTCATGGTGCAGCCGTATCGCGATGGTTGAGGAAAAGTTGTTGACAATTGACAGCCCGTGATCAACAACCAAAAAGACAAAAATGATCAAAGCAGCAAATCACGACAATGAATAACAAACAGCATTATATATCAACATTGGAATACCAAGTTGTGTTGTTTGTTGAGAATTTCACATTACCAAATATATCCATCATCGTCACGAACATAATTTGGTAAAATAACAATAATCATTTTTAGAATCGGGATGTACCAAGAATTGTAATAAAATTTCAATGAAATTCCAATATCATTCAAAATTATTTAACCATCATCGTGATGCCACTTGTCAGTTTCGATGAATCAAAACAATGAAACACTTACCTTCATCTTTCTGAATGTTTGTTGTGTTTGAACCTCCATTCGATGAAATTCCCAACTTCTTTCCAAGAAAGGGAGACATTTTTTTTTAAACTGTTTCGAAAGGCTTTTTGTAGTTTGTTATTGTTGAGTGTCAAAGAGTGTTTGAGAAATATTGACGATAGGAAAGGAGAAGGGTGTTGTTTGTTTGAGAAGGATCTTTTTTTTTGAATTGATCAATTCATGAAGGCGATTTTTTTCGTGTTGTTTTGACAAGTGACAATACCTGTCCGCTCCATTGAAGGAATGACTCTTTTGAAATGTTGAAGTTTGTTTATAATTGTTAATAACGCATTGGGCAATTTATCTCGACTCGTTTTGAGAGATAAATGTTTAGTGAGCGGTACACCAAAGACTCTTCTCATTTACAGATTACAAAAATCTTTTTTCTTGATCGAAACAAGTGACTTGATGACTCTTCATAATCGATCCTTAAATTAGACTCACCACTGTAAAGGATGAACATTGATAAAACAGTCTCTCTCTTAATTCAACTCCTCATCGGTAATGACAGTTTCGATTTGACATCAATTTGGGCCGTTTCAAAAAGTGAGGCAGGAGAATTAAATCGCTATTTTCATGTAAATACCATACATTATTTATTTTTTCTACTGTTCAAGATTTGTGTTTATTAATATTTGTAGATTGTTATTGTGTACAAAGGATAAATTACAACAATTATTTGGATTGATTTGAAGTGAAGAACATCTTTTTCACACCAAACAGTGCGACCAATAGAGTTGGAGTGAGAATTAAGGACCATTTAAGAAGAGAGGAATATCTTCGGTTACTATTGGAATTCATATCTAGTTTCGAGGAGTGCTCGTGATGAAGAGGTTCAGGACTTGAAGTTGATGAATGAGTCAAAGCATTTGTCTGTGTCAAGTCATTAGTTTCAACGGGTGAACAGGAAGGACAAGATGACACTGGAGAGGCTTCTTCTTGGACAACTGGTTTCGAGGTTGGAGCTGAACTTGTAGATGGTCTCGACACCTTTCCTTCTCCCAATAAGGAAAGTGAGGTTTTAATATCTTGACTCCACACTAAGGGCTTGCTAGTGCAATCTCTCGGATCCAAAAACAAGTTCATATTCTTATCATAACCTGCGTATTCTCCCATCATGAAATTCCAAACTTGTTCGCTCTTTGGAACTGTTGAATGGTTCGATTCTGATTTTCGTTTGGGAAGATAATGCATGAACATGTCATTGTCCTGAAAGGTGTAAGCCAGGAAGGCCACAGAAAGAGATGGATTATCGAGATGTCTTTCACACAATGCAACTTTCATGGCTTGGCTGTTGGTCACATGATACAAATAGGTGTGTGAAATGTTTGTGAAATTTTTGGATTGGATCAAGGAAGGGATGAGGTCACTTTGAAGATGGTGTTGAATCAAATCTAATTGATGAGAAGTAACATCGATGGGAGAGTCAGCTTGTGTCAT
Organism: Naegleria lovaniensis; assembly: GCF_003324165.1. Lineage (NCBI taxonomy): Eukaryota > Heterolobosea > Eutetramitea > Acrasida > Naegleriidae > Naegleria > Naegleria lovaniensis. Next base: position 748,689 of record NW_025407827.1, read on the forward strand.
GTTCATGATCATGAAAGCTGGATATTGTTCATTAGTGGTTGCATCCACGCCGTATTTTCCTTTCCATAATTGGAATGTTAGATTATTGACCTCATCCACATAGCATCCTTCAAAATTGCGATGAAAGAATATATTTTCGAGTCTGTCTACCAAAAAATTAGAGGATCCATAAAGCTTTCTCATTAATGAATTATACCGCTCGAATGTTTCAATTCTTTTTAGTGAAGATGATTCAACCTTCTCCTCGACAAGTGGAAGTTTCACTCCAATAAAGTTCATTCTCAACTTGGAAGGAAACAGACCAGTTTTTTCAACAAATCCCAAGCATCTTGTGTTTTCTTCAAACACATGTGCATAGTAATATCTGAATATCCAAATTTGGGCAATGTCAACATTCGAAATTTTCACACTTACCTGACACCCATTTCTTTAAACATGTGCAAATGCAAAAACCACGGAACCAACTTGGTTTCATGCACACCTCTAAATTTGGGAGGTACCCATCCTGAACCAGTAATTCCAATTTTCATTCTCTCTCCATTCACAATCACATGTTTCACACCAAAAGCCAAAGTTCCCATAATCTCATATTTCATGGTTGGTTTTGACTCTCCTCTCAACGACAAGGTTCCATCATTGAGTATTTTCACAAAGAACATGAATGAACGTTCTTCATTAGCATCGTTGCCTTCTACTGGTTGACCTTCGGCTGAAAATTGATGGTTAAATTGGGACCACCTTTCATAGTAAGAATCATGCATCTTGAGAGAAGAAACGAGTTGATGTTTTTTGAGGTAATCAAAGTATTCATCGAATCCTTCTCGAGCCTCATCGATTTGTTTCGTATATCTCTTGACCCATTCGTCTTGGTCTTGTACATGTTGTTGTTGTGAAATATCCACCCTGTCCATTTGTGCTGGATCAGAGGACGACCATTCAGAATTCTTTTCTGGAGGACTTAAATCATCTTCTAACATGGGTAAGTACTTGTTATTGCGTTCCAATAGAAAAATCACCATTCTTGGAGTGGTGTTTTCATCTTTTGAATGATTGGAATCTTGAAGAATATGAGGATTGAGTTTCAATTGGTCGTGAGGAATGGCTTGCCATTTGAGATTGAAAGCAATGACTCTGTGTTGAAAGAGTTGATGAGCATGTGAGGAATTTATTTGAAGTGCTGCTTCCATGATGTGGGTATTAGTGAGCAATTGGTTTTTTACACTGAGGTTTGGCAAGCTGCCACTTGTCAAGAGTATTGTGTGAATTGTTTTTTACCGTGTTATTGAACAGATCCCATTCATACGAGTTGTTGTTATATTGATCTAATAGAAGGTTTTATCAACAAACCCAGATCAGTCATTGCGACCCCAGATAATATTTGATCAAGTTTTTTACTGGAGGGTAAATGATTTAGATCATGTTCATCCAACATGACCTTTTGAAAGATGGTTCCACCAAAGCAAAATAACCATCTGGAAAGTGATCCACGGTAAAACATGGAACGTTCGAGATTCGTGTTGTTCCCATAGTCTTCTGTTGTTGTTCCTAGTAGAATCCGTACGGCCATGTTGTAGATACCGTTCCGGTATCGGCATGTTGGAATTTCAAAATGTGCTTACAATTCAGACACTAGTTGAATCTCTTGTTGAATCTTTGCAAGAACATTGGAATTTTTTAAAACGAATTCTTTGGAAGTATCTTTGAAAGATTCACATGTTTACCTTAAATAGACAAGTGTTCAATTATAAAACATCTAACGCTTTTCCTGAATTGAAATTGGCGAATTCCATATTTCTGTATTTAAAGAAAAACTTATTTTCAAAAAGACATGTTTGGAGATTTTCCAGGAATTTTAACATTGTTTCATATAAAAGTAATAAAAATTATCTCTCCATTCAGGAATTAAACAGAATATAATATTGAATTTTTGAAACTCTTGAAAAAAAAGCCAATTGTTCTTCTCACTATCTTTCCTCGCCATGAATTCATTTCCTGTTCTCAATAAGGCATCCAAAACCATTCCCAAAATGGTGAGACCCGCTGTTACTCCTGCCACGAATGGGTCGCACTCGACACTGAGTGAAGATCCAGATCGAAATAGTTGTCTTGTATTGATGCGTCAAGTCTTTGATCGTTTATGGAATCAGTATTTAACACGAGTGCCAGCTGCTAATTTGTATCAACAAGTGGTCTTGTCAAAAGGTGGACAAGTGGTGAATGACCACATTGCATTTCGCACGTTTCATTGTCATGAAGTAAAAGAATCTCCAAAAGGTGTCTTGCAATCTGGAGTGGACGCCTTGTTGAGAATTTTTTCTCGATTTGGTTACATTCCAAAAGGGAATTATAAATTTCCTGACAAGTATTTGAATGCAATACATTTGGAAAATCAATGGGATGAAATGGCACCCAAGATATTCCTTTCTCAGTTGGAAGTGGATGAATTACCGTCGAGAGAGAGAAATTTCATTGTGGATGCTGTGTTGGATCAAGACGACGAGCGTTCTCAAAGACATGTAGATTTTTTGAATGGAAGTGAAGCAATGGAACTGTCAAATGCCACTAACAAGAACGTCGATGTGAATGATATAGACCATGATATTACTGACAAGTATGTTCAATTTTTCTCTCGTCATTGGCTTCCTCCTATCAAATCTCAACTCTTACAAGTCAATGAACTTTCCCAATACGCAGCATGGACTCTTCTTCATGGTTACAGTGTCAATCATTTCACTGCCTTCATTAATTATCAAAACGTTCCAGAATTTGAAAATTCCATTGACAAGACCATTCATTACTTACACACTCGATGTGGCATGGAAATGAAACAAGGTCCCGTTGTAGGTCCTCCCATATTAAGGCAAACAGCAAGTGTTTCGAGTAAGGAAATGGTGGCCGTGCGTGTCGAGCGACAAGTCATTGAAAATGAAGGATCATTAAGGGACAAGGGTTCGAATCCGACCGAGTGTGTTAAGGAAAATTTCCAATTGGAGCTGGAAAATGAATTCATGGAATGGACGTATGCCTATTACGAATTTGCACAGAGAGGATTGGTCGACCATGATGGAGGAGAAGAAGAACACAATGAGACAAATACATTATATCAAGGCTTTTTGGAAGATAATACTCCTGATTTGTTTAACAATACAAAATATATGAATTAGATTTAATTTGGAAATGCTTCGCCTAGATTTTTTTGAAAAAAAAACAAATTTAAAAAAATGTCTTACGGAAGTATTGACGAACCTTTGATTTTACACGCAGCCATGTAAGTGTTTCCTATGATAGTGTTGTGACCGGCCCGCAACAACTTGTAACCGTTTTTATGGAATTCAAATTTTTTGAATTTTTTTTTTGAAAATCATGATTCACACAACATTTTTCATCATCATCATTGAATTTTGTCCATATATTTGATGATGATCCATATATTCATCATATATAATGTTCAAAAACGAAAATCCCGACTTCAACCATGGTCATTAAAATTTTCACAGAAATGTTCCACATTTGGGTTTAGTGTTTCACAGTTCACCCAAAGCAACGAACAAACAACAAACACAATCGGCTCGTTCGAATTTTGAAAAATTGGTGATGGTCCGCTCTACTGATTCATCACTTTCAAAACAATCGTTTTATGATGGTGATTATATGGTTCACGTCTTGTCCAAAAGTGGAAAAATGTATTTGTGCTATGCTTCAAAGACGACAAAATTGAGAGTTGTTTATAACATGTTAGATGATTTGGATTTAGAATTGGCTAAAATTCCAAGATTGGCAAATGCTAATAAGAATGATATTTTGAAAGTACTTAAAGATATGGTGGTGCGTATTAGCGAGCTTGTGCTTTTAATTTGTGTTTATTTTGTGTTTATTTTGTAATGATTATTATTGAATTGTTGAATGTTGTTAAACACAACTATGTGACATGAAATTATGGAATTTGATAAACGATACCAGAACTATTACAATGATCCACAAAATGACAAGATTACCAAACTGCAACAACAAATCGATATCAATATTTCCAAGATGATTGAAAATCTTGATAAAATTCTTGCCAATCGTGACCAATTCGATCATTTGATTACACAAACAGAAGATCTCAAGGAAAACGCAGGTCTTTTCGAAAAAGGAGGTAAAAAGTTGAAGAGAAACATGCAATTCAGAATGATCCTTATCATTACAATTATTACCATCATTTGTTTGGTCGTGTTGGGGATTGCAATTCTGTTAATTGCATTAAAGATTGCTGGAAAGATTTAGTGTGTCAACAAATGTACAAAGCAGATGGATTGGCTGCTCTACTAACCTCCACGTTTGTGTGTTTCCCAAATCTACACTCGAATGATTAAATTATTATTTATTGAAACTACTACATTATGGCTTTCGTTCGAAACGCTTGGTCATTGAACCTAGAATGAGACATGCTTCCTTTGTAAATATTTCTTCTTCCATTTCACCTTGATTGAGCTTGGTGAGTAGACGTTTGGTGAGACACTTTCGTAGAGCTTCCATGTAATCCTCGATAATCATCTCTCTGGTAATGATGGCGTCTATTCGTCGTTTCCTCAAATCTTCAAGAGATTCATGAGGTTCCAAAGTCACAATGTCTGGATACATATCTTCGAAACATTTAATCACGTCATGCATGCTCAATAATTTAGGGTCCATGACAAGTAAATCTTTGAGCATTCTTAGGAATTGTTTCACTGTCATGGTTTCAATCTTTTTAGGTGTTGTCCCATGCCATTCCTCTTCCTCTGCATATGTGACATAACCTCCGCCTTCATATCTTCCATAATATGAGAAAATTGCTTTCAATGAGTCCTTGTACTTTTCCAATTCTTTTTGAACAGTATTCGAGAGAATGGTTTCTGAGCTGATCATTTGGGTGGGAACAAGGAGACTCTTCGTATCGACCACGGTGCTAGAACTTGTAGTGGTAATAGTGGTCTTTGTGGAAGCCGTCAAATTTACATTATTTACAAGAGTACTAGTCATGGGAGTAGTAGTGGTCGTCGTAGAGTTAGGCAGAATTTGGGAAGTTGCTTTGGATGTGACACTCTCATTGCTTGTCGATCGTGCTGACGCTAGTTCACTTGGTACCATCGAAGTCTGGCAATTAATCTTTTCATCTAGCATGTATCTAAATCTCTCACAGACAGTACTTGTACCGTTTTGAATGTTTCGATACAATTCGGCACCAATTCTTATAGTCGATTCGACAAATTCTCTAAATCTCATGGTAGGAGTGGCTTGGACTGAAGGTTGTTTCTTGCTCACGGTTGGTTTCACTGCATAATCTACTACGGTCGAATTAGTGTCTGGCAAAATAGAATTTTCAGTCTTTGAAAGTTTGAGATTTCTCTCTGCACTTGATTGAGTGGTCACAAAAATGAAAATTCGATCAATTTGAGCACAATTCATATTCTCACAAAGAATGCCAAAATCTTGTGCAAATTTCCAGAACTGTACCATGGTCATTCGATTATCTCTTGAGAGAAATAATTTCATTTCGTTGGATGTCATCTCCTCAGATGTGTCATTCAAATTGAGAATACCCTGAATGCTTATTCGTGGATTAATGGAGATATCTTTTGTCATTTGCATGTTCTTTTTGACACACAATGGATCTAAACCATATTTACAATAGTGCGCAAAAATCTTTTTGAATTTTCTAATGTTTCTCTGTACAAGTGAATAAATCTTATTCAGTTCATCAAATGATCCGTCCACCTTCAACAATAAATCATTAATGTACAATTCAATAAGAGGAGTGGTCAAAACACCAGAGCTACTTTGTGTGGCGTTGGGATTTGGCACCACTCGATCTACCGTTGCTTGAATGTTACTGCTCACTGAAGACTCTGAAGAGTGAGGGACATGCAATTTGTCTTCTTTCCACACTCCTTTTTGCATGGAACCATTTAAATAGTAAAATACACCTTCTCCATGTTTTAAATTATTGAACCACTCGCCAGTATAGGAAGAACCATCCGCGTAGTGAAAGGTTCCTTGGCCCTCTCGTTTACCTTCAATAAACGTTCCTTCGTAATAATTACACTTCTTTCCAGAAGCTTGTAAATAAGTGTGCTTTCCATTTCCTTGTGGTAAATCATTAAGCCATTCACCTTCATAAATTTCCAATGGATCAGTAGTCCAATGCATGACTCCATATCCACATCTCTTGTTTTCTTTCCATTCACCTTCATAATAGTTTCCGCTCTTGTAATGCATGACTCCATAGCCATGGCGCTTGTTATGTGTGAAATTACCCTCGTATTTTTCATCAGCAGAATAGTACATGATTCCTTTTCCATGTCGTTGACCTTGTTTCCAATAACCTTCATATTTTGAAAGTAAATCTCCCGAAGTGTAAGTTCCATAACCATCTCGTAAACCATTCTTGACTTCTCCTTCATAGATGCTACCATCATCCCACGTAATCTTACAGGGACCATTGAAACAATTATTCTCAATACTTCCAACATAGGTAGGTCCCTTTCTATCGGCATATTTAAACTCAAATTTTCCTTCATTGTCGTTCATGAAACCATTTTCAAACTTTCCTTCGTAGGTAAATTCATAATTCATTGTATTTGTATTGGAATAGAAATTTTGAGGAGAATTAATGGCAATATGACATTCTTCTTCAATGAGTGGCATTTCATCCATTAAATGATGATCATGCTGAGTGAGAGTGTTTTGTTGATGAGAGTTCATTTCAGGTTTCTTTGTGACACTTGTAAGACAACCAATACTAGCACTGAGGTCTTGATGAGACGATTGCTTGGGGCCGAACAATTGACTATTGTTGAGTTTGATTGATGATGCTACTGATGATGATTTACCATTGTGAAGAATGGTTGATGAACACATTGGCAAAATTAATTGGCCTTGTCCATGATAGATTCCATTGCTTGATGCATCCCGTTCTCCTTGATATTGAAAAATTGAATCCAATATTTTGGCATCTAGTTTTGTGGATTCATTTCTAGTGACTTGTGAAGATGATGATGACGGTCGTGATGACAGTGTGGCCAACACAGACGGCACCTTTCCTGCTGCTGAATATTTTTTCAATATTTTGTTCTTGTTGGCATTTGGAATTGAAAATTCTTCTTCAGGTTCTTCAAAAGTATCCTCATGTTTTTTCGTTTGATTGGTACTGCTAGATCTTGTTTTGCTGTTGGAACTATTTCCTCGCATCAACCCGAGCCGTGAGGTCCGGTCCAAAACAGCCACCAAGTCAATAGAGGGCTCTGCTGAGGTCGACATTGAGGTGGTTTCTTTTCAAATTTTTTAAAAATTGTAATTTTGAAAAGGCGGGGAACACAGCTGTTCCTTTTCAATCATAAAATGGTGAGTTGTTAAGTAAAAGCAAAAGCGTGCTCCAATGACAAGTTGAATTTTCAAATGGATAGCTCTTCAATTTTCCTAACAAGGGCAATTGCTCCAATAATGTCATTAAAATGACAAATGACAATTAATTTTGATGCCTTTGTTCGCAACATGTCTCACAAAAAATTGCAACAACAACATTCTCACTGTTCCATCTCATCCTTTCGTGTGGTGTGTGGTGTGAAAATATTATTACAATTAGACCATTGCCAACTTTAACAAATTCAACTTTCATATCTCAACAACAAACCTCGCTCCAGTCTCGCATTCCTTTCATTCACATTTCAAACAATATCGGATATTCAATCATTCAACTATCATTTTCATTACTGACATTGCCTTCCCAAATTAAAAACAATACCATCCGATCGTTTCTGACAATCATCGACACAATCATCATAGTCATCGTCATCATCATGGTCAGAACGTTCACATCTTCATCGCCGTCCACCAAGAACAATGCTATTTCAATATTGGTTTCATCTCAGCCGACTCTACCAACTCATGGCAACAACTATCATTCCATGACCTCTACTCAGAGTAGCAGTAGTGCATCATTTCCTTCATCATCATCATCCACAGCAACTCCTCCACCGACCAAACCATTCCAAAGACTTTCAACCTCTTCTTCTTCCAATAACAACAACAACAATCCGAATAATAACAACTCTCCTACTTCCACATCTCAACAACCAAAAAAGAATCAACACCACAAGAAAGACCTTCCGAGTGGTAGCAAAAACACCAAAAAACACAAGAAGAAATCTCATTCCTCCTCCTCCCACAAACATCTTCATGATTATACCTTTTCCTTTGAGGCCATTCTCGACGATGAAGAAACCCGACTCTGCCTATTGTTGTTCATGCGTTCTCAGCGTAACGAAGAAAGCCTTCTATTTCTCGAGTATTGTAACGAATATTACCGAAAACGGTCAACGGTCAATCGTTACACCTGTTTGCGAGAGATACATGATCAATTCTTTAAAGAAAATGCACCACATGAATTGAATTTACCACAACGTGAGAGGGAGATGATGATCTTCTCGTATATGGACATGCTGGAGGAGATTGCTCATCGTAAGCGTATGAAAGAAGAAGAGCCCATGATGAGTTTGAGTAATAGTAGCGGAGGAGGAGGAGCAGGAAATACGAATAATACAAATCAGCAGTCGGAAGAGGTTTCTCTATCCTCGTTAGATTATTTAGATTTGGGAGAATGTGAAAGTGCATTGAAAAAGGCTGAAAGTTACATTCTTGTCAATATTAAGGAACATGTCATGCCTCAATTCATCGAGTCGCCCATGTTTCAAGAATTTATTTCCACGAAAAGCAAAACATTTTTGAATACGATTGGAACTGCTAAGAATTTGTCGCATAGTTGTTTTGTGGAATCGCTCATGGAGATGAAGAAGTGTGAAATGACGATCGATCAAGTGCGGATGATTAAGAAACATGTTTTGGATGAAAAGAATTGGGATTTAGTGTTTCAAAAAGATGACTGCTATGGATACATGTCTTCGAATCGGTACATTTTGGGACGAGAGGAAGAAACGAATAATGAAGGAGTCTTTTTTGCCAAATGCGAAGTTATTTTCCCGTACAGTTGTGAAGCAGTCATGAATATCATGACCAACGTAAAAGTACGACTTGGCAATGACAAGAATTTACACTCCATTAAAAGAATTGGCTACAGAAACAAGTCAGGAGTGATCAATTATACTCATTCTGGCTCACTTGCAAACTTGGATGAAAGTAGAGAGGACAATTGCGACAGTGCTTCCCACTCTAATTACGACGACAGCGAAGATAACGGTGAAAATGATAGTGATGATGACGACGACGACGAAGATGATGACAATGACTACTATTCGACCTCATCCTCCTCGTCATCATCAGCAACGCAAAGCAATCCCTCATCGACCATATCTGGAAAAACAAAATTAGCAACAGTTTTAAGTCACGAAGTTTACAAGTTGGCTTGGCCTTTCAAAAACAGATATTATATACTAGCTCAATCCATGTTGCATGACTCTACTTCTAACATGTACATTATTGCCAAGAAATCATGCGAACCTCCCAATTACAATCCTAAAGAGACGAATTATATTAGGGCGCTCAACATTGGTTGTTGGATGTTTGCTCCAGTCATACGTGAGAATGTTGAACATTGTAAATATATACAATTTGTTGGAACCGATTTGAAAGGTTCAGTTCCGTCATGGCTCATTGAGAAAATTATTAAGAAACGAACTAAAAACTTTTATCAAGATACCATGAGAATGATTCAAAAATCAGAGGCCCTCGCTAACACAAGGCCTGAAGATTCATGTGGCTACTTTGATACATTGGCAGAAAATGGAAGCATTGCTTTGTGAGTAATTTTAACCTCACATGGATTCATTGTCTGAATAATCACCGTTTTTCGGAACACAATAAGCAAGAGAGAATTTCGCTGGGATTTTTAATAAAACTACGATCATAGGATTCATGAAAACTTGCCAGTGCTGACACGTAGGAAACACCACATAATTATTGGTGCGTCAATATGATGAATTGGCGTTACAAGAGCATGGTGGTAACGTCGTAAAACTTTGGCTAGAATTGAAGATCCCTTTCCCCTCTTCGTCACATTATCAACACCATCTCTCAAACCACAACCCTTACATTGAAATTGTTGTGAAACTGTTTGAAAATAACACCAAGCCCCTCAAAAGTGCTCAACAAATAGATCGGCTTGATGTTTTAATTCAACTCTAGACATCTTTTTTAAACGGCTGGTATTTATTGTATATCAGGTCTCAAAAGAATCTGAAAGGTTGATGGAGCATCATCCTTATGAAAATCTTGATTTCAGCAAGCTTAATTGAAGAACAGTTCAACTATCAAACAAATTTTGAAAAATGGTCGTGAGAACAATTAACGGGCTGTTTTCTTGAAATTGTGGGAGTTTGTAATAATTTCTAATTTTGATTAGGATATCCTCTTAAAATATTGACTAGCAACTCCGATTGGGTAATACCTTGTTGTAGTTTTGATTCTGTGTTGTGGAGTCTGCTTTCTGTTTCATTGAGTCTGCTTTCTGTTTCGCGAAGTCTTGAAGCGAGCAAATCATTTGCTTTGGTGAGCGTTTGCTTTGTTTCGGCTAGTCTGGTTTCTGTTTCGCTAAGTCTTGAAGATAGCAAACCGTTTGCTTTGGTGAGCGTTTGCACCCTTGTTTCTGTTGCTTCCAGTCGGTTCTTGGTCTCGGAATGCTCATGTTTCATCTTGACCATTTCATTTTCCATGGTCTGCAATCTGGCCAACGTCGCCTGCATCATTTTTATTCTGTTCGCAAGCTTTTCAGCAAAGGACGGGGTGGTATTCTTGAACAGGGAAAATTTTGTTCGAGCCTTGGAAGCAGTTAGACCTAGCTGTCCCCTAGCATTGGATATCAACTCATCTAATAGACCATATCCGACCACAACAACGTCCTCGTCAACTTCAGACTCCCTATGAGGCCGGAATACAGAACAGTCGTTGAAAGATTTTGAAAAATCACTCAGCTCACACATATCTCGCTGGTATGCGATCACTCTCATGAGTTCCTCAGTAGTGCACGCAGTATCTTCTTCAGCTTCCTTACAAATACCCTTCTCAAAGAGAGTTTCAATGCAAGCCTCAACATCTTCTGTTAAGAAGGAAACATGAAAAGCCTTGCAGATAAACTCAAGATCCTGAACGGAACATGCTCTAATAACTTGTCTTGATGAACGCTGCAAAAGTGTATAGAACAGTCCAGTAGGATCTAATGGATTTACAGTGATTACCTCCTGGTGTTGGTACAAGTTTGAACACTCTTGAGGAAACATTGTTTGATTTTTTTTAAGGTGCTTGTAAATGCTTGAGAGGCTCAACGCTCCAAAATAAAACTAAAGTGTTTGGTTGTTTGAAAATTGTAAATTACGTTTTTTACAAACACGAATATCTAATGTTTGAGATTTTATAAGTGTTTCAGAAAGGTGTTTAAAATCCAGTTAAAAAAATGTCAACAAATCAACAACAAGCCCGAATTGCATTTCCGAAAACATTCTCTGCCAAATCAAAATCCAGCAAATCAAAGCAAAATGAATCCATCACGGAATGGAGAAAATTATTTAAAGAATTGGACGAATTATTGTTGGAAGGAATAACAAGCCAAATTCAAAATTTATGTTCATATTTTCGGATGGAAATTCGGAAACATGTAGCCATTGCATCCTCGGATCAAGACGATGAAGATGTTTCGGAATTACAAACCATTGAAGAATTAAAGCAAAAATTTGGGGATGACAATGTCAAGTTAGAACTTCCCGATCATGTCCAGCAATTACTTGTTGAATATACATGTTTGCCAGTGTGCCGTATAAGTGTGGATCCTACTCCATCACGTAAATTTAGCCTCACATTTATTAATGAAGTGTTATTCAAGCAATTACAATTGAATACGGTATTCTCGGAGAATGTGAGCGAGTTGTTTTCGAGAGTAATTCTTCCTTTATTATCTTCAGATGATGTGGACACGGATGAAGAAGATATGATTAATTCAAAAAAACATGTGGGCAACACCAATGACTTGATAAAACTCAAGACTGAAAAAAAGAAGCAATTTATTGAGTTTTTAAATTCATATTTTGCGTCATTGGTGTTTGTTTGTCAATATGAGTTGTTGAAACAATTAAGCGAGTGGATGTTTTTATTTTCAACCAATGTCAAGATTTGGATGATCAAAGCGTTTTTTACCAAATACATTACAACATCAGAGAGTAAATGTAAACCTCTGAAGGAGCTCGCTCAAAAAGTATTATCTAAGAATCAAAATTTACTGATTCAAGAAGAGGGTTCTTATGTTAAACATGTAACACAAGTCGAGTTTTTAACAGATCAAATCACTAACCAGGATCGAGAACGATTGATCAATCCGCCACCAACAAAGGCTTCAATGGCCTCTCAGTTGATATTACGAATATTGGACATGGCAGTGAATGAATTTCCGCAGAACTTATCGAAACGGTCTCGCTGTCTTAGGTACTGTATTGACATTCTAAAATATGGAAATATCTATTCTATCATGGGAAAAGAAGGCACCAAAAAAAAGAATATTGAACCATCTTCATCAGCTGGCAGTATTAGGGGGTTTTCTCTTCTGTTGACCAGGGAAAATGGGGAGAAAATGATGGAATTGGTGTGGCACATGCTATATGCATTTATTGACCTCTATGATTCCACGAACTTTAAGTTACAGTCAAATCGTGACCGTAAACTGCTCTTACATATTGGATCACAATTAGTGACGCTTTTTGATTTGATATATCCTAGCGTGCAAAATAAGGAAGTGACCAATTACTTTTACCTCTCTGATTGCTATATACCATTGCTAATGCGAATGTTGAGAACACTCAATGCACATTTTGAAAATAATGACATGAAAGATTGCATCAAGGAAGAATGTAGAACGAATTCCATGGCCGTGAAAATATTGATCAAACACTCTACGAAAACGAGCAACACGTTGGATGCCTTACAATTCTTTAAGGTAAATGCAGAACCTGGTCACTGTAGCAAGATGAGCATGAAGAAATTCCTTTCCGATATTTCAGAAGGTCTTCTTTTTGAATCGCTTCTCAACTCCTCAAGGCTTCTCCTAAAAGAGTCCCTCTCGCAGCAGACCACAGAAGAATTGTATTCATTTGTAGAGAAAGTGATCCTGCACTGGACCAATTTTTTCTTTTACTTGTACAACGCCAGCTCGCTGGAAAGAACTGCAGCCATGAACGCTCAGGAAACAGAGGATGAAGAATATTCACCGAGCAATCTCAAGATACCAATCGAAGAGAATCGATTTCGACATTTAGACAAGCTTAATGTTGTTTTTGTACAACTTGTGGAATGTGCCTGTCTTTGCGATTACAATCACTTCATCAACAAGTCTCTCTCGACTTCCCCAACAAGCGACAGATACAAATTCTCCAAGAAAGCTCAAGAATTGAATGAATTAATGAGGGCAATTTTGGTTGTTATTTTACAAAAACCATTCATCACCAACCTATTATCTACAGATAATCAACATCTCGTTGCAGAGAGACTAGGTATTAAGGTGACATTGACAGAATAATAACTGTTCATTGCATTCATAGAAGTACTTGTTCAACATGTGGCCAATTTATTGGTTTGGTTTTGAGTCGTCAAATAAGAAATATCCAACTGTAGAATTTGCAAAAATATAATTGTTAAGCTCCCTTGCGAAAAAGTCAAACTCACGAATACTACTTACTCGCAAATACTGGTATGTATGAGAATTTTCCTCCCACGATACACAAATAAAGTTCAGCAGATACCGTTCCTCCGCCCTTCTTTCTACATAAAACTTTACACTTGAATGATTTTCTTGGTGCAGGTGGCGTCTTGAGTACGCGTGACACATGAGCAATAATTTGTGGATACGACTCTGGATGCACCACATCTTCCCATCGTTCCAAATTATCGTACAAATCAGCCGGATCATAATTAAGTTTAGTGAGTAGTGTTTTGTTCAAACTCACTAAACGACCACCTGGAAACATGATCATTATTCCAAAATCTGAAGAATCCATTTCTTGCTTATTTTCCATCAGCATAACTAATTCTTGATATGAATTTTGTATTGCTGTTGGTTTGTTGTTTGCTCCATAAGTTGGAGGTTCGTCATATTGCATCTTTATGATTCCTTTTGATGCCAATTCGGAGAATCTATTTCTCAAATTTTCATTAATAGCTGACAGCATTGCTGACTCGTTTGCTTTCCTTAAATTTTCTTCTTTGAGCCTCTTATTTTCTTCCCTCAAAATTTCAATTTCTTTTTCACTGGAAGCATTTGTTGGTTCACATCCTGCCATCAGTCTTTTCGCTGATTCGCTCAATTTGTGCTTCAATAGTACTGTTGTTGTTGGTAGAGGTAGATTTGACATAAACCGATGTCGATGTAAACTATGGCAAAATAAAACTTACATGAAATCGGGAAGTTCTGAGTCAAATATTCAATATATGTCATATTTGCTGCCTCTGGATTGGAGTCAAATGCCTTCAAATGACTAATTGAATCTTCAATCATCTTCTTTGTATCCTCTCCAATTTGCAAACATTTAATCAATTCTTCATTGCTCATCTTTTTCAATCTCTCAAACATATCGTCCTCTTTTGGTGATTGTTGTGATGGTGACGTCTGTGTAGTGTGTTCGGTAGGATAATCTTCAATTTGAACGTCGTCCTCACTACTACTACTTTCAGCAATCAAAGATCCTCCATTATGATTTTGTTCGCTTATGGAAATGTTGGATTTTGAATATTGATTTTCTGAAGATGATGAAGCGTTAGAAGCAAAATTTGGATCTTTGTTAATATCATTCAGTAGTGTTGACGTGTCTGATGAAGTGGCTTGCTGAACTTCATCATTCACTTCCATGTCATTCATTTCTACCAAAGAAGCAAATAATGGACTTTGAGGAGAAAATCGTAAAAAATCATCACTTGTAAAATCAATAAAAGGAGATGATGCACCTCCTGGTGAAACTAGCTGATTGGGAGTTAAATTTGATTTAGAATTGATGTGAATGGTGCTGTTGTTGTTGTTGTAATTGGCTAGAGAATTATCGTCAAGGTGAAGTGAGTAGGGGGTTCCAAATAAACTTTGATTATTCTGGTAGTCGTATGCAGTATTTAAATTATTGCAGTGAAGAAAGAAAGTATCTACAGGGGTTCTCATCAAAATTTGAGTTAATTGTTGAATTTCAGGAGGTTGATTCAAGAGTAAAGGAACAGATAAGGCATGATTGTCACCATTAGGGAAAATTACTGAATTTCCAGTATTGCATGTCAGCATAGCTCCAGGTGTTTTCAATTCAGAATCAGTAACTTGAAGAGTCATGCTATTATTATTATTAGGCTGTCCGAATTGATTACTAGTTTGTTTTTGATTTTGTGAAGATGAGGATGACGAGTGTTGCTCGTTTTTGATCTCCTCCGTTTTGATCTCTCCTTTTGTCTTTTTAGAAGATTTTCCTCGCTTTTTTTTCTTTTTTTCTTCTGATGCAGAGGCAGATGCACTACCTGTTTGATGCGAGAAAGTGTTAGAATTTTCAGTATTGTCGTGATCATCTTTGTTCTGTTCCTCATTATCGGAGCCAGCCTTCTTTTTTCTGCCCCTTTTTTTTCCCACTTGATCTTGACACTCCAAGCCGTGAGAGATGCATCGAGAACACGGTCGCTTATCCTCGCAACAAGCGTGACTGTTGTGTGTTGACCATGTGCATGGTATTTAATTACAGAGATGAGGTAAACGTTATAATGATACGTATGACATATCGATTAAAACAGTAATGTTGCGAAATACAGCGTTGGATTGGGTAAATGATGGTGACACGAGATGCAACTTGTTGTTACTCACAGGTATAATTTCAAATGAAAACTTACGCTTTTCTACAACTCACACAAGCCAACTTGGCCACTCGTCTTGGTCTCTTAGTGACATTGGTAATTTCTTTTTGGAGAGAGGATTTGCTATTGTTCTTGCCATTGTTGTCGGCAGGTTGAGGATCGAAACCAGCATCTTCATCATTATTTTGACTGTTATTCATCTTGGCAGGTAGTGGCAAATGATTTGTTAAAGGATTGTCAAAGAGATCAGAATGACCAGGAGCAGACGACGAAAATTCATTGATTGGCAATTCTAAATGACTGATACTTCCTTTTGATGAAATGATCGTGTTGAGTTTTCCGGCTAAAGATCCCGTTGTTGTTGTCGTGAGATTTGCTGCCGATGAAGTGGAAGGAGGCGGTATCTGTCCATGAACATTATTGAACGAGAGAAGATTATTATTTGCAAGTGCTCCAACCAAATGATTAGTTCCACTATTATTATTATTACGCATGGATTGATGATGATGATCAACTGACAATTGCGAGGAAGAAGAAATTAAATTCAAACCGCCACTTAAAGAATTGTTATTATTGCGCAGATGATGTTGGGAAGAGGGAGTTGCTGAAGGATGATTGAGAGATGAAGAGGATGCCGATGATGAGATCATTGGTCCCACTCCAACATTGTTGCTACTTGCAACGACATTGAATGCATTCAATCCATTGGTCATTAAACCTGCCAATCCTACACCGCTCGCAACACCTGTTTTTTGATGTCCCGATGATGATGATCCACCACTTCCCGTTGTTGTTGGAGATGACGAGGGAAGATGACCAAACGATGGATGGGTCGAGCTCATTTTGTTGCGTTTTTTTAGGGTGTATCTCACACAAGATTCTCAAAGGGAGTTTGTAAATTCGGGCTCTGTATACATGGCCCATGGTTCAGATTGGAAAGTGTTACGGGTTGTGTGGTGTGGGAAGGAATTGTGTGGCCACAAATTGAGATCATCATCATTTGGCACATTGTCAAACAAAGAGAGGGTAATGAAAATTAAATTTATAAATATTAAAAAAAAAAATTCATCAACATGCTCTCTCCTGGTGCTTCTTCCGCTGCGACTGCTTCTCCAACAACCTCTCGTGGTGGCTCTGTTGGAAACACAACACCAACAACGAGTAAAACAGATAGCTCTACTCTATACATTCCACCACATTTGAGAAGTCAGTCGAACGATTTTGATGACCACCATGCCGAAAGAATTTCATCAGTGTCATCCGATATGGATGAAGATCAACAACAACATTTTTATTATTATCATCATCGATCTTCCATGGATACAGGTAGCCATGCAACCACTCACAGTCAACCTCCGATCATTAAAAACAAACAGCAAATTATTGACTATATGAATCAACATAAAATTGCACAAATTTTGAAAACCAAGCTAAATGAAGCCTTTCAACAACAATCCGTGGATCCTATTGAATATGTTTTTCGTACAAAACGAGTGGAACAACAGGAAATGCTCATTCAACAACGACAACATCAAATGAAAGAGATGGATATTAAACATGATGAAGTACTCAGCTCGATACAACAAAGTAAAGAATCCATGAAATCCGAATATGAAAAGCTAGAAAAAGAACACTTGCAAGAAATTACTAAATTAAAAATGGAGATTGAAGAGTTCAAGAAACGAGCTCAAGACCTCGACAATGAACCCCAAAGTGATGAGAGTAACATTTTAGAACAACAATTGGAAAGTCTCAGAAAAGAAAATGAAGAATTGGAAAATGAAAATCAAGGGTTATTGAAACGAAATAAGGATTTAACAAATATTTTACACAATACTAGTTCATCTCAAACATACTCAT
The DNA here is from genome assembly GCF_003324165.1 of Naegleria lovaniensis. Lineage (NCBI taxonomy): Eukaryota > Heterolobosea > Eutetramitea > Acrasida > Naegleriidae > Naegleria > Naegleria lovaniensis. The sequence continues at coordinate 766,380 of NW_025407827.1, forward strand.
CAATGGCTCCTACAGAAAGTGTGACCAATAATCCATCTCCAAGTTCTATTTTCCCTGAAGAAATTACAATTGGAGATACTGAATCGACTATGGACAGTGCGACCATTGAAACCAACCATCAAGAAAATGCTGAGACTGTTACCGGAGCTCCTTCTGCAACTGATGATGACTCTGCCGATCCATTTGCAAGTTTAGATAACCAACAACAACAAGAAGAGCAACAATAATGAAAAACTCTTCGTGGCCAAATGAACAACAACTATTTATTTGCGTGGATTTGTCACTTCATTACATGATATTTTTTCTTTTGGAACACTCCATTTGTAAGAACATCAGTTATTGACTGGATTAAACCATATCATTAAGACAGTACTCTTATTCTCATCAAACAAGTCCTTACAAGCACTGATTACTTTCTATCCACAGTATCTATAATTGGTTCTGTCCACCAATGAAATATCAAAACTCCACCTGACAATCTTGATACTTTTTCTGAATAGCACATGGTTTATTTGGTGAAGACAAGTTCTCACCACCCTTCTACTTCCTCAAATGAAATAATGCAAATGTCAAGGAACTTTTCACATCTTCTCAGTTTGTTTTTCAGCATGAATGCTTTGGAAACAATCTTTTCATTCTCCCAAGCTCGTTTGTCCACAAGTTCCAAGGCGACATAGTAATCCCCCTCAATAGCAAGCTTGGCAAGAGTTTTATAATCGAAAATTGGCTTACTCACAAAGTGGATAGCTCTTGGGTTTTGTTTCACTGCCAGAATGGCCAAAGAAGTGCATGCCAGAAATTTGCCTCTCAAATGCTGAAACAGCAAACCGTCTCGTTTCATCAACTGCTGCAACAAGGTTTTACATGAGCGATCCAAGCTGGGAAGCAATTTCTTTTGAACGAAATCCGTTTGTTCCGAACTACCACTTGTCAGGAGTTGAAATATTCGTTCAAGAACGTAGGTAATAATTTCGGGATCTTGTTTGAGGCGATTGGAAATGTATAGGAAAGCATAGAGATCGTTTTCCATGGCTGCTAATGCAATGTTCTTGTTGTCTTTGAGTGTTCCAGTGACGTGGTGTAAGGAACGGCCATTCTCTGAGACTATCTGATAAACGTCACTTTCGTTTCTTGTTTTTCTGATCGTGTTCGGGGAGAGCATGTTGATGAGATTAGCATAATGATGAAGTATGGGTCAATGTTGTGTTATTATTGTTTTTTAAGCCTGTTTCGTTCAAACGATTTTCGGAAAATGGTTTTTTTGAATATTGCAATTTAATTGTTATTTGAAATTGCACCTTGTGGTGAAGTTGTGGGATTGGACCACATTTAAAATACAATCTTTACAATGATGCGTGAATGAATCGTATATTGTTCTGCCGTAATATTGGAGAACAGCGGAGTAATTGTTATGTCTAAACACAAGAATGATGTTTTAGGTGGTCTGTTGTCCCAATTCAAAACTTTCTGACTAAAGAAAGCGCGAGAGATTTGTCGCAAAAAAAATACAAGTCCTACCCAGGCTTCGTCCTCCATTTGAAAAGACACAGTTCATCGCTCACTATTGCGTAATGTCACAATGTTAATGTCTGATAATTGTTGCAATTTGGTCGTTTCATTTCGTAAGTTATGAAACATAAACTTTCTTGAATTCTTTGGTTTGAATGTCACATGTGTTGTGATCATATTCATCAGTGCTCTTGAAATTGGTAAAAATTTTCTCATTACTAGTGTTGTCAGGGATTTGCTTTCCAACAAGGCCTCTTCTTGGCTTAATTGAATGTCGATTCGTTGTAAAGCCTTCTCAAGTCTATCGGAAGGATAAATGTGACGATCTTGTATAAGTCTAAATAATGTAAAAATTGGTGTCATGACAAAATGAGTAAATCCATGTTTACAAGCTTTTCCAGATTGTGAGAGGGGTGTTTGTGTCCACCTTTGTGTCTCTGCATCGAAAAATTTATCACCCCAAAGTTTTGAAATAACTTTGTGTTTTGGAACGTGAAATTTTGGAGCGAATAAAGAAGCAAAATCATTCAATGTGAAGGCAAAATCAAACATTGTACTTCCAAATGCAACATTTTCAAGTAAAGGATCAAATTCCCACTCGGGTTCGAGTTGATCAGCAAATTTAGTGAGCATGCTGGCATTAGCATGATCAATAATCCGCAAAAAGAGTCTGTAACACTCCTCTGGTTGTAATGCTAACTCTCTTATCAAACGATCAATTTTGTTTATAAAGGTTTCATCTTTCTTCCGTTCGTTTTTGAAAATAACTGTTCTCCCAGTACATAATCCAAATTTGAATGATAACCTTCCACACAATCCACCACAAGAATCATTCCATCCATCGTTGTGTTCATGAGCTGAGCATAAATGGAATCGTTTCGAACTTTACGATGTTGTTTGTCCAGAAAACGAATGTAATGCCATTCTTTTTGCTGGGGATCAATGTCATCATGATGAGAAAAAATTACAGAACGTAAATATTCATGACTATTACTTGACGTAACAGCATTAGAAAGAAGACTCCAATAAGGAATAGAACTAGAATAATTATTATAATAATTATTTTTGCTTTCGGATATGCAATTTAAAAGAGATGTCTTTCCTGTGTCCACAGCTCCAATAAGAGCCACGAAAAGACATCCCGAGGGTGAAATGGGTATTTGTTGATGTTGTTGTTGCACATTCGAATGTTCCGAATTCGTGATCATGTGATTCCGTTTCATAAAAATATTTTTTTATTTCTTTACAAAATTAAAATGTCACGGTGGCGTTCCCAACCCTGTCCGTTGAGTTTAAACGAGGGTTGTTATTAAAAAAATGTCTCCAGGACTTGTACAATTACATTCCCAATGAAAATATCGTGTATTGGCATGGACAACATGTCAAGTTCTTTGAACGGGATCAATCAAGAATTCCTTCAAATTCTTTCGAGAAGAGGAATAGTTTTTGCGATCACTTATCCGGATCATAAACTCTATTGGAAGTGAGGACAGGCTATTCGGACCAATGGTCCGATGATATATTTCCACATAAAGAAAATAGAAATGGAGTACAAATTGGATTGGACAGATCCTATTTCGTTGCTGCGTTATCACGAATTAATTATGACAGACAAGATTGTTGATGGAATAGTCTCACCAGATAGATTGTTTCATTGGATGTAACTTGCAAAAAGATGCCACCCACATCAATTGTAAGGCTGGTGTTTGGATTCCTCCTCGATTACAGCGGAGAGTAAGCCGTTTTTGAGGTCACAATTTTTCTTTTTTCCACGACATAGGTTTTTTCAGATTATATTTGTAATGATCGTATCATGACACCAGCACCGATAACACCTCACACGAACTCATATAACACACCTTACAAACCCCTTAATTCATTCATGTTATTTTACGATAGCAAAACAACCTTCAAGTACACAAATTTGGTAAAAAAATGGATTTTATTTCAAGACTCACAACAACAGAATGCGTTTCTCTGTTATTATTAACACTCCTAACAATTGCAATCCTGCATAATATGTTGAGGAAAAAGAACGAAGTGAACATGCACTCTATCGGAACTATTGAGAAAGAATGTAAGGATTTTCAAGCCTCGGAAGCAGCTGCAAATAATGACATGAGTAAACAAATCCATGATGAGCAAGACGCGAGTAATACATATTCCGATGCCTATGACGAGCGTGAGAGTATTTCAATGAGAAATTATTCTTCTTGGACCACTCTTCAAGCGACTTCGTTAATGATTTTGGATCGAAAATCGGAAGGTGTTGGATTGAGGTACCAATCTGGCATTGTTTTGAATAGCATCAATTTTTCAGGTATCTCTCTTGTTGCACTGGTAAAAGATCTCTCTCACTTTTCTGTTGAAGAAAGCACAGACAGGCTCCAGCAGAAGTTTGGTTTGATGATACCCCGAGAAGAGTGCGCTCTTATTGTGAAATGGGTAAAGAGAAAGTTGATGAACCCTATTGGTAGTGTGAAAATTCCAAAACATCCATTTAACTTTAATCACAGTGCAAAATTCATTGAAGTTGTTGGAATTATGATGAAAGAATTTGAAAGTTTCTGCCAGTCATTAGAATCGAACAGGAAACTAAGCCTCGATTTATTCAATGAAAGAATGCGAAGTATTGACTGTGAGAATTTATCTTCTCCCATTTTGTTGTTGAACATTGACGGTAGCTGTTTGGAAGAACCAAAATCCTCACAGTACATTTCTTGTGATCTGGCTGCTACTTTTCCCAGTGACAAGTATGATGGTATTGTCAAGGCATTATTTAGAAGTCAAGATCCATATAATGTAGTTGTTTTAATTGAAGCTCCTGGAGCAGGTATGTTGGTCATTTTTTGAAAAACTCAAGTTGGATCATTTTCAAAAAGGAAAAACTCACCTATGCTACCACCTTACAGGTCTCAAGAAAATGGTTCTTCCAATTACATCAGTACTTTGCAAATATCTGTTCGTTAAAATATCTAGAGCTCGCAGCGCTCCTCGAGATGTGATGGACAAGATGTTTAAACAATTTTTACTCACCTATCTCAATATTGCCAAAGTTCTGTTCCTCAAAACAGTCAACCAATCCACTCTATCTCCTAACATGATATTGATCTATCTATTGAAATTTTTCTGGAACGGAGGAGCAACAACTTTGAGAGAGTTGTTAAAGACTGCACTTGAATCAAATGGAGAAGAACTGGTAAACGTGGAAATTCCATCATGGGGGAACATGGACCATGCTTTCATTTTGGACGAGGCACAAATCTTGACAGCACATCTGCCAGGAATGGTTTCTAGCACAAACTCCAAATCTTATCTTGGGAATGCTTTAACCTTAATCACGTCCGGTGCTAGAACATTTGCTCCTGTCATTTTAACTTCCACCTTTGTCAAGTGCATTGAGCAGTATATAGAGTCGTCCAACGCACAAGCTCCAAATAAGCTGTCAAAGGAAATATTCTCATATGAACTTTCCACAACCCTACCACCAATGCATGCTTTGCAAGTAGTTCCCTTTTTAAGTATGTTCATTCGAACAAACAATGATGATTCTCCTCATAGTATTTGGAATCTTGTTTCCATATTTCTTCAAGGGACATTTAGAAATGCTGAAGATTTTCTCTGGAGATTGTTTTGTGAAACCGAATCTAGAACAACCAATAAGGAAACGTCGTTAACTAACGCTGTTTACCGGTCTCTCAATAGGTTCATGCAAGGTCAATTTATTAACATGAAAAAGAATAGTTTAAGCAATGACAGAAGGCTAAAAAGCAAAAGAAAGCTCAAGAATACCGAAGCTCTATTTTTACGGTTGGCATTATTAGGAGAAGCTACTTTTTCATTATCTGACCAAAAGACACTCTTTTCTCGTTATCTCATGAAAAATGGTGTCACATATACATTTGAGTATTGTAAGAATCATCATTTCAAAATTGTTAGTCCTATAGAGAAGGCGAAACTCCTCACTACCATACATTTTAAAAAGGTATTTGGAACTTTTGAATGCATGGACATTTGCCAAACAAAAAAGGACTATTCTCAAATGTCTCAGATTGCCATGATTTATTTTCTACTATACCATTTCAATTCGTTTGTTGAAAGTAGTTCCTTAAGTGGAACATATTTAACGGAGTTCTCTTTGAAGGCTGAATATTTTATGGAAGATTTACAGATATCGGAACTGAGTAACAATTTGGGTATGTCCTTATCTTCTCTCCTTGTTCACACAATTTACAGGAATATGAATGGATTTAATGACGACAATAATCCATATCCATTTTCAGAAGAAGATAGTTTGTTGAGCAAGTTTATTATTCGCCCTCCTGAATTTGCTGGACCTGATGTTTTAGGCATGCTGGTTCGAAGATCAAACAACGCATGTCCCAATATCATACCTCTTTCCATGTCAGTCACGGCCCAAACTTCCATTCCAAAATTGATGAAAGATTATTTGAGAACAGATATCTCCATGATTTATTCAGAAAAGAAGAATATTCAAGCAAATTCCGTTCATTCAGTTAGTTTTGTTGAAAAGGAAAAACAATTTATTGCTCCAGCAATTAAGGAAATTGTGCAACAAGGAAAAATATTGCGGATTATTGCGAAACCAAATGCTCTGGAAACAACATCTTTAAGAGACAGAATAATTCAGGAGTACGAACCGGAAAATTATGTCACTGAAGAAGATAGATTGAAATTAATAGAAGTGTCAAAATGGGCCGTTATTACAAAGGAAGGAAATATCGTGTATGAAATATGTGACTCTAATCAGGAATGGTGTGATTATTTGGAGAAGAATGAGCTCCAGTTTCTGAAGAATTTTTTCAACACCTCAAAGTTAAACCCTTAATGAGCGCAATGAGGATGATGACTGAACAGTTTTGTGCAGCGTCAAGTAATACCTCAAAAGATAGAGATTGCTTCTACCCAAGAACTTTATACTGAATGAAACCAAAATGGAATGATTAAATAATTTTGACAGGTAAGAACAATTTTTACCCTTCTTGCGTCTTTAGGGCAAATCGTCGTTCAACACGAAAGCGGTTTTATTTTTTTCGATTGTTTCAAATTGGAATTTGATGAAACAAACATTTTAAAAAAATGATTGAATCAGAAACACAGCAATCCACAACAGAGTCGTCATCATCATTATCTTTAAATAATGACGGCAGACTCACCAGACCAAATGGTCTTCCATTCAGAGTTGGTTTCTCCAAAGAGCATCCTTCCGAACAAAAAGCATTTACAGGACTTGAAGATGATTTACTCATTCCTTTTTGTAAATCACTTTCTTGTGTTTGTTATCATGATCTATTTGTTGCCGCTAGAGATCATGGAATTGTAATTCCCTGTCCCAATGCTCCTCGTTTTGAAAATTGTAATGTTTTATTTGATGCCATGCATGACTTTTCACATGTGAATAATGGACTCTATAGAAAGTTTGTTTCCTGGTGGACAGATGCAATTGCTAGATCAATACTGACAGCAGCTGTGGAGGATGGTATTCATTTCAACTTGGCAGGCTATACTAAGGAAAGAATTAAAGTAGTTACTGAGAGATATAATAGAATGATGAAGGTGGATGATTGTGTGGAATATTTGAATTATGATTTTATCAAGATTTTGAATGGAAATGATGATGAAAAACAATACAGACACGTACCACATTTGATATTTAATAGCAAATGGAGCGAGGAAGAAAAGAAATTGATGGAAAATTGTACTGGACTGGCTGACATATATCCAGGCTTTACTGATTGGGATTTGGGATTTATTTTAAGAGATGAGAGATTGTTGGGAAAGTGCATATTTTACTGTGTGAATACCGTGGAGGAATTGAAAAATCTTAAACCAATGACTAGTGATGAATTGAAGGATAAGTTTGGAATTGTTAAAAGTAAATAATTATTTGAAATTGTATTATTAGTATGGAAATAAATATGTTGATGTACAAATATATGACGTTGTGAAATTCACCAATAATCATTACTACTCAATCACCCCAATATTTAGGACTACAACCTAAGGAATTAATACAATAGGTATTAATGATGATCTAATAATGGTCCAACAAGAGCATTCTTAATTGTTCCATAAATTCCAAATTGACCAGCTGTCAATAAACCAACCATGACAATACGAGGACCAATTCCATAAAATAGACCACGAGGACCTAATTCCTTTGTCAGCATAATCAATCTAGAAGTGATAGATCCCTCACCTCCCTTTTGCTTATTGATCTTACTCAATAATGTGTCTGCTGGTTGTGAAATTATTGCAGAACAGGCTCCAGCAATCAATCCACTACTCAAAAACAAGACAGTTTGTCCGGATTTTGAAAAATCACTGCTTTTCTTTCCCAATGCCAACAAGATATTTTCCAAAGCCAATTCATAGACGGCAAATTTAGTCATTGTATACGGAATTTGTTTCAAAATAATTGGAAAGAAACCAGAATACAATCCTTTGAAACCTTCTTCTTTCAGTAATCGTGTAAACCCACTGACTAGTCCAGTGGCAAAATCAGGTTGACTGACAAGCCTAATTCTTGTGGCCTCTAATGGACACAGCACAATATCAGCAAAGAATTCAGCACTTGCTGAAGATGCCAAATGGATTGCATTTCTGTATTCTCTTGCAGTTTCATTTCCCAAAACATTTCTAAATTGTTTTTCAAAGAATTCATATCCACCAAATTTAAAAGCTCCCTGAAGGAAATATCCAGTAAAAGTTGGACCAATTCCAGTGAGTAAGGCAGTAGGTCCCTTTTTTTCAATCACCAATTTGAAATTTCCAATCGTACCCTTGTTGTAAACATCTGGTTCTAACTGTGCCAAAGTTTTGACAACATCTACAGGAACGACAGCTGTATGTGTGACAGAACATGAAATAGCACCTGATAATGCTAATCGAGCAAACAAGTTGGTTTGTGACACGTTCGGTTGTTGTTGAATCTGTGGAGCAGACATTTTTTTAAACTCTTTTTGTTTTTGGATTTGATACTGCTATTTTGTTTGATAGTGTATTTTGATTGATTTCCTGAATAAGAACCTTTTTTCTATTACAATACAAGGACACCACAATACTTTGCACTACATAGCACTCCTCCATCAATTGTCTGCTTAAAATATTCGTTTAAAAGATTCTTCAGCTATTAGGAGCAGGGGGTCAGTTTTGATGTGTCCCTGTATTGTGAGTGTTAATTGTGTTGCTCACCAATTGACAGTGTCTTAAAAAAAATGTGCAGCAGTAATTACCATCAACATCCAATTCACATCACTCACCAATACGGTCAAGAACCAATTACACAATGCATTCTTGAGGAAGTAATTTTAGGAGGCACTCATCCGACCCAATTTTGATGACAAAACCGTCTTTCCATGTGCTTCCCGAAAATTCAAGAGCGATATACGAACACAAATATGCAGAAAAATTAAATTCGGAAGGCATATTCTCAATGTTGCCGTGTACTAGGCAATGGGAAGCCATCGTATGAAGAAAGCGTCATGTCGTCTCTGAAACATTTCCTCAACAATTTCGATCCAAGGCGTCTGCTTCTTTTTCTCAATCAACAACGTATCATGATGGCTCAAACAGCAGCGATCATGTATATTTTGATTGAACCCATGGGATTTTCCAAAATTTTGGAACTCATAACACCATTCATACTGGTCTATTTGGTGTTTCTACATTGTAAACAACAAGAGTTTGGAATTAATTGGAGGAAAACTAATGGGTTTGAAACTCGCCAAAGAGGAAAAGGATTGGTGTTTGAGGGATTTTCTGCATATTTTGTCATTAGACTTTATTAACGAGAGTGGGATTTGAGGTAAGGCGAGATAACCTAGTGGTCGCCGTTCAGGTTTCGTTTGAAAACCGTGGTCTGCAAGGGTGTGTGCGTAGAACAGACTCACTAGTGACAAGTTCGAAAAATATTGTCACTTTCATTTCCTTGTTGAGATTGACGAAACGATGACAGGTTTCTACTTGGATTTCTCTTTTCAAAAAAAAATTGACAACTTGATTGGTTCATTAATGCAGCATACACAGCTCCCATCACAGAGATCTGAATTCTCTCTCTTGGAAAACGTTGGTAATCACGCACAACTACCTCCATTATCAATGGAGTATACAAATGGTTATCCTTTTTCTTACCAAAACCCTCCTACGCCAACAACTAACCTTTACCAGCAAGTTCAATCTTATGGTGTGGACGATGCAAATCAATTACCTGCTCATCTCAAACAACAATATAATGGAATTAATTCAAGTGGCGATTATTCTCTAGATAGGTTCAATCGTTCATACGATCCGATCATGAATGGACGTTATGAAGATTCTATGAACATTCAACAAATTGGACCTACTTTGTCAGTAGCAAGACAAATTCCTGCAACATACCAACTTGGCGTTCAGGACCTTCAAGAGCTCGAGCAACACAAGAACAGGCAACAATTAATATCAACCCTATGTACATTTGTCACGGTTATGGAGTCTCATCAAACGAAGGCATCCTTCAAGAACGACCTTTTTTCTGATACTATTATGTTGCTTCATTCTTCACTGTTCCAAACACAACAACCATTGATGCAAGTCGTGCAGTTACAACCAGAAACAGTACCATTGTCCATTATTACAAAGTTGGTTGATTTTCTCAGAAACAATATTGAAAAGATTCCACTCTCAAGAGTTTCCGACTTTTTTCAACTTTCCTCCCTCTCTTTGAAATGTAAAGGAGCCATTGAGAGAAAGATGATTTTCGCCTTGTACCAGAACGTTTTATTGTCCCTTACTCAAAATCTGACCGGTCGAAATTTAGACTTCTTTTTGAACGTCATGAAAGTATTTGTTCAGTCATTGCAAGATGATATTGGCTTTACTGATTTGGGTTTCCTAATGACTGATAAGTTGGCTTCCTTTAGTTCAACTGAGAATGTAAAGGATGTCCTATTGTTTCCAGCGTGGCAAATTCAAGCTATTTGTGCTTTCTTGGTCATGTTTTTCCCTCATTTATCGCCTCAATTATTTCCCTTATACTCCAAAAAAGTTCTTCGTGCCTTGAGCAAATGGGACAATGCTAGAACTTTGTGCCTCAGAGATATATCTTTAACAACTCAAAGCGTAGAGAATGAATTCCAAATATTTTCCAAAACAACGTCAGGAATGGCTCTACCAACACCTAATGTCTTTGAGACAAATGTTTTCTCGGTATTAGAAGAGGCGAAGATGATGCAGTTCACTCACGACTGTATCCACATCTATGAAAATGAGCTTAGGCCATCGGTAGAAGAACAAAAGACAAAGAAAGAACTTGTGAAAGATATTTCTAAAATTATCTCAAAAATCTTTCCTGAAACACTGTTGGAACCAAAAATATTCACCTTCGGATCATATGCCAGTGATTTGAGTTTGACAGGGTCAAGCGATATTGACATTTGTATTGCTTTTAAAGGGTTTGAAAACATTCATGATAATAATATCCATTCAAGAATTCTCGAAATGATTAGAAAAGAGATGAACCCTAAGATCATCCCTGTTGAATACAGTCACTTGGAGCCGCAAAGTAAATCTGTTGGGAGGACCAGATTTCCAATATTGACGGTTCATGACAGCAAGAGAAATTTGGATTGTGATTTATGTGTTGCCAATTATTTAGGTATTGTGAATACTAGAATGATTTCCACTTACTTAATGGTAGACCAGACAATGCTAAAGTACTATAACGCTTGTATTGATATTCACATCAAGAACCGAGTGAAAATGTTGATTTACATTGTCAAGAGTTGGGCAAAGAGGAGACGTATTAGCAGTGCTTCTGAAGGATCGTTGGCGTCATATAGCTATGTTTTAATGACGTTACATTTCTTACAAGCCATTGAAGTGTTGCCATCTCTTCAGCAACTTGCAATGAGCGAAACCTTGTCAACGAATATTTGTGTGGAAGATATCTCCAGACCTCACCACGTGCAGACATATGACACAAAATATTTCAACAATCTTGAAAAACTTCCTTTTGTTTGGAAATCATCAGATATAGAGAAAGTTTCAAAGTTCACTGTGGGGCATTTAGTTTTCATGTTTTTTGAGTACTATGCCAAACATTTTAATTTTGATGACCATGTCATTTCTATAAGAAGAGGAAATGGATCCGTTCTAAGGAAGAACGTTTTACGAAACTCACAAACGATTATATCGATCGAGGATCCATTTGAACACCGTGACTTGGGGTGTGTTGTTTCAAATGAGATGGGGCCGTTAATAGTATCTGAGTTTAAACGAGCATTTGAAATTCTCTCAAATGGAGGCTCAATTCAGGAGGTTTTATTGGAAAGAGTTGGCGTCCATTCCAGGAATATTTACGACGAGAAGAAGGATTTTTCAGGCTACGAGGATCATTTGCCTCTTGAATTGGTTGCAAAGATGATTCAAAAAGGAGAACTATTTCAAGGCGAGCTAAGAGTGAACAAGAAGAAATATAGAGAAGCATATGTTACAGTTGTAGGAGGCCCTTTTAAGAAAGATATTTTCATAGATGAACTCAAAAATAGAAATAGAGCCATGCACGGTGACGTTGTGGCCATCCGTGTCGAAGAAAAAAAGTCTGTGGCAGGATCGGTGATGAAAATGATGAAAACACAAGATGCTTCTCATGAAGATAGAGAACAGCTTGACTATGGTACCTCAACAAATGTACCTTCAGAGGAAAAGAAGACATACCAAGGCATTGTAGTGGCCATCTTGAAAAAGAAATCTCCATCAATTTTTCCTTGTATTTTAATGGACAATACTGAAAATAAGGATATAAGATGGCTAATACCACTCGATAGATGTTACCCCAAGTTAAGGATTTCTGTTTCTGAGTTCAACAACAAGTTTAACTCCAAATTGTTTTTATTGGAAGAGGGAATATTTTTGGTCAAAATGACACCTTGGAACAAGAACATTAAATTCCCTAGAGGTACTCTACTGGGATGTTTAGGATTTAGAAAGGATTTATGGAGCTTGAAAAGGGCCTTATTGCTCCAATTCTTTCCGAATATGTACGATCATTTATTTTCAAAGAAAGAAATTCTTGCAGAAAAAGAGACTGGTAAAGAGGCTTCAAACCCAAAAGATGTCCTAAACGAAAATGATCAAGTCGAAACCAAAATTACTGACGATGGTTTTAACGGTGACACTTCTGATAATTTAATTCAAGTGGAAGATTGGAGTCAATCGAGAAGAATTTTCACCATCGATCCAACTCATGCAAAAGATTTAGATGATGCTATTGCAATCAAGCCTATTTATGAGTCAAACTCAGAAATTACAGATTGGAATAGGAAACCCTATGAAAAAGCTCAACAGTTTTTAATTACTGTTGCCATTGCTGATGTTTCTCTATATGTTCCTTTAAATTCTCCAATGGACAAGAAAGCAAAAAGCCAAGGAACAAGTATCTATTTGATGAACAGTGTGGAACACATGCTTGATCCATACTTATCTCAGAATCTTTGTTCATTACATGAAGGTGTGAATCGATACGCTCTAGCTGTGGAATTCATTATTGATCGTGAGACATGTGAAATCATGAAAGAATCGGTAAAATTTAATAGATGCATCATGAAGTCATGTTGCAGGCTCGATTATAACAAAACTCAAAAGATGATTCTCCATTATCACAAGAACAAGTTCAAAGGATTTGTTGAAAATCAAATGGATCCGATAATCAAGTTTGGTCTTGAAACAGATGAAGTTCCGTGCGTTTATGGTAATTTTACTCTGGATGAAATTTATGAAGATGTTCAAATATTCAATGAGTTGAGTCAAAAATTAAGACGCCAACGAGCGGAGAATGGAAATGTTTTTCTTTCCGATATGAAACTGAACTTTGAAAGTGACAAGTTTGGTTTTCCTGTTATGGTCTCAAAAGATGAACACAATGAATCTCATATTCTGATCGAAGAAATGATGATTTTAGCCAATAAGCTTGTTGCTAAAGCATTATATGACTATTTTGGAGAATCCACGTTGCTGAGAATTCATTCTGCTCCAAAAATCGACAAATGGTCAGAAGTCGTTGCATGTCTGGCCGAATATATTTACAAATGGAAAATTGAAAACCTTTCAAACGAAGGAGAAGAAAAACGTCGTGGTGAAAAATTGATTGTTCTTTCTATGTTGGAGAAGTGCCTCAAGCAAAATATAGAAGGTATTCAGGAAAATGAAAGACCTATTACTCTTCAACAAGTGATGAACACGTTAATAGCACAAACTGAGCAACATACATCACTAAAGCAGGTCGTGCAGTATTTGTTGTTAAAGGAAATGCAATTAGCTAAATACGCTACCGTGGAAGATTGTAAGAATATCAAGCCTGCTACTGAAAACGATATGGAATTACAACAAAATCCAGAAAGGTTCCAACAAAAATATGAGAGCACTTGGCACTTTGCGTTGTGTAATGAGTTTTATACACACTTCACAAGCCCCATTCGTCGTTATGCTGATTTAATTGTGCACAGACAACTTATTCAAATGATGAAAGAAAAGAATATGTTAGAGCTTGGACAATCCAAAGAAGATGTTTTAGCATTTCGAGAAAGAACTTTCTTATCTTCCCAACAAATCTCCGTCATTGCAGAACATTTAAACGATCAAGCGTATAAGGCTCATTATCTTCAAGGGTTTGGATAGGTGCCCAGCTTGACTTTGAATCTTAATTTTTCGACATGCTTAATCATTGGATTTTTAATTTTTATGAAATCGTCGGGGATGGAGGTATATCTATGTGTTGATATGACTTTCATCCATTAATTATGGGTAATTATTGAACTGTACTCGCTTAAAGTAGACCTCTCGTGCATGGTCGGGTTTTTCGTCATCTTTGATGTTGAGCTTGATCCAAGCATTTCATTCGATAGATTTTGAAGAGTAGTACATTCGTGCTAGCGACATCATTGGATAGTGAGCTAAGCTGGTTGAGTAGTTCAACAAATGGTAACAGGTGTCAAATTTTTGATAGAATTTAAGCGACACCTTTTTTGTAGATCTCACGAAAATAATGGGGGTCATGATAGAGCATTCGATCAGGTTTAGGGTAGTTTTCGAGAAAATCAAGTTTAAAGGAGTTTAAATGAGGTCAAAAATGACATGAAAATTTTTCAAAAAAAAATTAAAAAAAAATGAAGCCAAAACTCCCTGCATTTTTGAGGTGATCATCATCAACATCGGGTCATGTTTCCATTCATCATCATGTCATATTTATATTGATCACATCAAATGTGCACATCATGATCAACATTTATGAGGAATATTTTGTGTGTATGAATACACATGGAAATGATAATCATCAAATAGTAGTGGTTGGAATTGTAGTGAACTGCTCCCGTTGGATGTGATGATCATGGAATGAATCTGATGATCGGAATGTTGTTACAGTGATCAGAAACCATGGAATTGATCGTTGATTCAGTTCAAAGTGATGATCATTTCATGACTTTGTGTGATGTGAAGTGTGATGGTGGCTCTATGGAAGAGCTGAAAAGTACGATCGAGACAAGCACTTCACATATCTTCATGAAATTGTTACACATGGTTGTTCTGATCATTCAAACAACAAATCATCAGTTTTATTGATTGACATGATTGTTTTATAGAATGGGAGCACTTCGATTTTATCAGAAAACATCATTTCTTGAGAAAGGGTACAGCTCTCCTCTCTTGTTCATGTCATTCATTCAATCATCATGATACGTTATGATCATCATTGTAGAAGTGTTTCATGTGATTATGAATGGTTGAAAGTGATCATGATGACTCTTTGCATGGTCGGGGTTTTCGTCATCTTTGATGTTGAGCATGATCCAAGCACATCATTCGATAGATTTTGAAGAGTAGTACATTCGTGCTAGCGACATCATTGGATAGTGAGCTAAGCTGGTTGAGTCGTTCAACAAATGGTAACAGGTGTCAAATTTTTGATAGAATTTAAGCGACACCTTTGTTGTAGATCTCACGAAAATAATGGGGGTCATGATAGAGCATTCGATCAGGTTTAGGGTAGTTTTCGAGAAAATCAAGTTTGAAGGAGTTTCAACGAGTTCAAAAATGACATGAAAATTTTTCAAAAAAAAATTAAAAAAAAATGAAGCCAAAACTCCCTGCATTTTTGACAGGATCATCATCAACATCGGGTCATGTTTCCATTCATCATCATGTCATATTTATATTGATCACATCAAATGTGTACATCATGGTCAACATTCATCAGGAATATTTTGTGTGTATGAATACACATGGAAATGATAATCATCAAAATATGATGAATTGTTGTTGGTATGTATTGTTGTATGATTGAATGATTATTTTATAACAATTGACTGATTTAGTTTTTCGATAAACCGAGGATTGCAATGTTGTATAATACATTGCGGAGAGTATTTCTATGACTATTGATGATGGATGTGATCATTATTGGTGGAGTATCATGATGAATGTCATAGTGATGTGACACCATGTTTTTCTGAGAGTGAGTGTGCTCTGAACACTACATATCAACATGTTCGTCATGATGAGTGTGATATATCCATGTTGTTTTTACTCACTGATTCAACAAGTTGTGGAAGTGGTGTTTCACTCTTTCAAATTATTTTTCTTTTTCACATGATATTACGATACTGAATACTTTCAAGAATATAACAGTGGCTTTATTTGATTATACACACTAGGATATTGTTATTTTGAAATTTATGATATTTATCTATATGAGTTGATGTTGTTATGAGACACCTGAGAAGTGATGAAAATGATTATTAATTATTTTTTGAAGAGTTGTCAGGAGAGTGATGTAGATAGTTTTTTATGGTAGATGAGATGGTGTACAACACATAGACATTAATTGTTGTGTTTGTTCATGTCTAGAATGTATTGTTGTTGAGCACCTGAGAAGATTTCGTCATGAAGTGGATTACAATGTGAGACATGTTTTTTTCCTTAAGTTGTTGCAATCACTCATGTGTTGATCTTGTTCCATGGAGATAATATTGATGTTGTGGAGTGTTGTGATTCATTGTGTGATGGAAGGATTCACTCATGTCACGTTTGACACTTTTTCATGGATAGCCTGTGTTGATTCATGATGGCTACGTTGATAATAAAGAGTAAATTCAGTGATTTTCATGATCAGTGCATGTGAGATGTATCGTATATATGGTTCGTATGCGTCAATGTTCATGTCATCTTGATTTTGAATTTTGTTTGGATTTACTGACCCTATACTTCCGCATTTAGAATTTATCCAAAAAAATGTTGTTGTGATTGATCAGTGTTGTTTGGTGTTGTGATGACGGAATCATGATTGAAATCATTTGTAGTGATCGTAGATGTGTCCTTCAACAGTATTGGATACGTCTACCATGTTCGTTACTGTCACCAAATGGATGAGTGTTCAAAGTTGTTCATGAAGAGTGATGAGATGAAACATGGTTGCTTGGATGTTCATTCAGGTTGATAAACATGCATGTCATGATGGTGTGATCACGTGATAGTGATTGTGTTGATCCATCAATTGTATGTGTTGAGCATTGTTTCAGTCATTCCAATAAAGTTTGATGTTGTGGTGGATGATATCTTTGTTTTTTATATTAAATATTCTTTCATGATCATGAAGTAACCATGTCATAGTGTGAGTCCTATCATTTTGAAGTGTTGTATATTGTTGTATGCATGGTGTGATATGAAACTTTGAAAAAACTGTGACATTTTCTTTATATGTGGTGATGATGTTCACTACTCTTTGTGAAATTGATATATCATGTTTGCCATGTATATG
>NW_025407828.1:0-72290 GCF_003324165.1 Naegleria lovaniensis
AAATTTAAATTCAAGGAGGTCAATTCTGAAAATTTCTGTCCAAATTGTGCCCAATGCATAATTCCTGTCATCGTCAAGCCATTAAAAGATAAATCCAAAGATTCAATCTTCTCTAGCTGTAATTTTGAAAATATCAATTTTCTTTTGGAAGAAGTATCGGCCCGAGTCGATAAATTCAATAATGAACATTTGGTTTGTTTCACGTACTCTCTCCATTGTTTTGAAACCAATACACATGTGCTCAATAATATTCGTCCTTCTAAAAATGTAAAAATATGATCAAGCCATATTTCGGAAGGAATTTCTTCCATTAGACTAAAGCATCTTGAAGATTGAATTTCTTGATGATTCCGATGAGATACAAGATCCATACTTTCTTGTTCCGTGCTATTACTGTTGTTATTCTTGAGAAGAGAATTTTCTGTGTCATGATCGTTGTGTGATGACGATGAGGTCATTTTTTTAAACGGAATTTGATTTTGGAACACAACAAATTCATTCCTTCGGACATGAATACAATCCTGAGTAGGGTTGTTTGAAGAGTTTACACATACAATGACTCTGATGGAACAAGTTGTGAATGATGATGGAGCAAAGGTGTCGTGCTTGGTTTTCTTGTAGGCCTCCTCCTCGCAACAGTTGTTGTTGTTCGAAACATCATCACAATTCCTTCGTTTCAATGACATTTTTTTATGTTGCAAAATGTTTAGTTATGGATGACACTTGTCAACATAAACAAGTAAAAAAATGTTGCCAAAGAAACGATTCTTCTTTTCATCAACAACACGTTCACAACATCCTCTTTCACATCACACATTGATGTTCAGTACTCTATTCACAACATTTCTCATTATTTTTCTATCAACATCAACACAAGCTCAAGTTTCTACAAGTACTTGTTCGGGTTCGTGTATGGCCGTGTCTGACGTGCTAGCAAATAGTGCCATCAAATCGGGACTCACCATGTGTCAAAATTATTTACCAAAATCTCAATATGTGTAGGTATTAAATATATTGTTTGGACATATGTTTCTCACTCTCAACAACAACAATATACATTGACCTTGTCATCATCATTAATGAAAATCATTGACGAAAATTCCAATCTATTGCCTATGAGACATTTAGTTGCATTACCCGAAACTATACATCGGATGACCTTGCACTACAAAATAACTTTCTCAAAAATTCTAAATTTCTTCCCGATGATGCAAGTTGTATCTCATCATGGAAATCATTTGCTTGCATGAGAGTATTTGCTTCGTGCTATCCAACGAACAAGACTGTTTTGCCTGTGTGTTATTCCGATTGTTTGACATATACTGAAAAGTAAGTGATTGATACTTGGAGTGGTTGTAACGAATCATTAACAACATGTCAATGATTATAACAAATTTTAGCTGTTGGAATAGAGATAGAGGCTACAATCCGTTCAACTGGTTTTATCAAGGCGTATTCTTTTTGAATCCTGATCTAGATTTAAAGTTCAAATATTTCTGTGCTAAAAATTCAGCTGGACTGCTTGGACAAAGTGGCGATGTGATCGACTATAACGCTAGTCCAAATCCGTACTGTACAACATCCACGGGAGCTTCATTAGTGACACTGATGAACAGCAGTGTCACACTTATTATGGCATTCATTATTCTTGCCTTAACTATTTAACATTTCCGAGACCTTCGTGTCATCAAACCTTTGAGTGTTTTTATGCTAATCGTTTAGAAGTAGGATTCTATTTCTTTTCCAAATTTTTAATTCTCTCTTGAAGAGATTTCATGTTATTATTAATGATTGTGAGATTTTCAGCAAAATTTTGGTTGAAATTTGCCAAAACGTCCTCATTTCCATGTAAAAGATCCATTAGCTCCTCTTGTTGTTCTTTCAGCTTTGTAACCGTACCTGCAAAGTAAATTGCTTCATCATGTACAATTTTTAGAGTTTGTAAACGAGATACAATCATTGGAACCTGCTTTGCTAGCTCATCCCATTTGCTTACTTTTTGAAATAAACTATCCACTTTTTCAGAGTTGAAACTTGAATGATTTTCAGAAGTTGAAATGGTATCCAGTTCTTTTGAAATAAATTTCACTCTTGATTCTAGCGATTGCAACAAAAATGGATCAAGCATGTTAAGCTTCTTTTCTAGGGATGACAACACGCTCTCAATGCTGGAAGTCTCACCTGGAAAGGATTCTTCTCCATTTCCAACAAGTTTTTCAAGTAAGGCCAACCGTTTTTCAAGCCTCAAAATTTTGTATGTTTCCTCGTCCTCAACACTGGATTTAGATAATGCAAAGGTTCCATCGTCAATTGTAGCTTGATTTACTTGCTGCTCAAACATAATTCCCATCGCCTGTTGTGCATGATCCAAAGAGGAAAGGACCTGTAATGAATTTGCTTCCAACTCGTTCTGAGACAATAGTCCTGGTAAAATGTGTTTGTTCTCTGTGAGCGCACCTAACTGTTTTTGTAGTTCTTGAGACTTCTCAAACATAGTTCTGTAAAACGAAGTACTTTCTGAAAGCAGTTTCTTTTGGGACAATGAGAGGTTTTCCATTTCGGAAACAAACGTATCCACTTCATGTTTTAGTCTTTGAAATTTGTCTGCTGGTGATTCATCCATGCTATGACTTGTGATTTCTGCAGTGTCTGATTCTGATGACAATAAATTCAATTGATAGACAGCAGACTTTCTTTTAAAGCGATTTCCAGATAATTTAGGGTTTAAAATTACTTCCTCAAAGAATTTGTATGATTTCGAAGCGTTTAGTGACTTTTCCTCAATCTCTTTCTGAACGAGACAGAAATTATATCATTTTAAAATCATAAATATTCAAAATTACTTACGATTAGAGGTTTGTTCTTTTTTACAGAGTTTTGTTTATCTTCTTTAGGAGGAATATATTCGAATTGTTCTTGTGATGATCGTTTCTTCAAAAGCATATATGCGTTCTAAATCCTACAATTCAAAATGACAGATACTTACAAACCCTGGTAGGCCTTCGAACAATGATTTTGAGACTGCAGAAACTCTTCGGAAAGTAGGACTTGTTGGTGGAGAAGGGTATCTTGAAGAAGGAAGCGAATGAGAAGGATGACCCTGGGGCGAGTTGTTGTCGAGAGCAATATTCAGCAAACCCTTACTTGAAGGAAAATTACCAGGAATTGGAGAGACTGGCTGATTGGGAGAATTCGCGTCTAGACTCATATTCCGATGGAGCAAGGACATGGAACGACGTTTCTCCAGCCACGGAGAAGCCTTTGATTTGATGTTTTCATAGTTATTACCAGAGGCAGATAATGAAGGTGAGGAAGATCCCGATGTTGTATTTTCCATTTTCGTTGATTGAAAATTGAGGAAGAAACTCAAGGCCTCCTAAAGGAATAATGAATTTTTTTTTCAAAAAGCACAAATGATACAACGTTTGCTGCTAAGATTGTTCGAACCTTAAAGTGGAACCACTAAAATACCTTTAACAAATTTGTACACCATGTACAAGTTCGATATTCATTCACTCGAGGCTAGATAATTCAAACCCTTACTGGATAACAAAAGTTCAGCCTAAAAGTGCTGTCAGCACGACATTTATTTAATTCTCTTGGATAATTCCACAGCAGCTACAATCAACGAGGCATGAGTATTGCAATGAATGAAATTTCCTAACATGTTTCCTGTAAAGGAGGTAATTTCACTGAACAAATCGACATGATTACTAAAGGTTGAAATCTTTTCAAACATGAGTTGAGCTTGTCTCAATTTCTTCTTGTCACGATCTCCCATAAGTGTCAATACTCTCAACAACCAAAATGAAAACATGTTATAGGTTCCTTCAGTGAAACGTGTCGTCTTGTCCTGGTGATGAATATCTTTGTTACGATACACGAGTGAAGAACTCACAAGACCTCCTTCTTTAGGTTTACGATCAATGGTTGCAATCGTATTGATCATTCGTGGATCGCTAATGGATAAGAAATTCACAAGAGGCATAATTAAGAGAGAGACATCAAGAGCATTCGATCCATACGACTGAACAAACGATCCCAATTTCTCATTGTAGCCCTTTTTCATAATGTCTTCATAAATTTCGTTTCGAGTTAAGAGCCAATGTTGAATGGGAGCTGGAAAACTCCTTCTTTCAGCGAGTCGGATGGCTCTATCCAAACAACACCAAGCCATGACTTTGGAATAGACATAGTGAGCATGGGCGCTTGTCTTTTCCCAAATGGAATGATCTGGATTTTTCCAATTGACAATGACAAACTCAACCATCTTTCTCAATTTGAGCCATAAATCATACGAGATGGGGCGTTTGGCATCGTACAAGAGTATGGCATCCATTAGTTCCCCATAAATATCCAACTCAATGTTTTGAGTAGCCATATTTCCAACTCGAACGGGACGACTATTACGAAAACCTGAAAAGGTTGAAATTTCTTCTACATGATCCAACGGTTTTCCCTCAATAGTGTAAATATTGTGAATGGGTGCTCTCATTGCAGAAACTTTAGAATTTCCTGTGGTGACAATGTCAATATCAGAAACTTGAGCTTCTTCAGCAACGATGGAAGGTACATCTTCCGTGTTGTCTCTCTTCATATTTTGCTCATTTTCCCAATTAATCACTCTCTCAATGAAACCAATAATTTTAGCAGCATCATCAATCATGGCAGTCTGTAGAAAGGCATTAATGGCAAAGGTAGCATCTCTCATCCAAAAGTATCTGTAATCATAATTTCGTTCTCCACCAATCACTTTTGGCAATGAAGTTGAAGGTGAAGATATAATGGCACCTGTCTTTTCATACATTAATAATTTCAATGCAAGAAGTGATCGATTCACTTGCTCTCTGAATATTCCCTGGTATTCACTCTTCTTGATATAATTTTGCCAAAAAGTGATCGTCTCCACAGCGAGTTGATTGGTTTTGTTGACAAGTCCTGGAAGGATTTTACAATACTTGTCGCCTTTCGTGTCAACCATCGAATCCCCTTCACCAGTGGTAGATATTTCTTCTTGTTGATCCTTTTCTATATAGCTCAATAAAAAGACACAACTCTTCTCAACATCCAATTCACTCAATTCCAAACTACCAACAATTCCATGTCCATTCTCTGTTGTCTTTTCAAAACAAGCACGATTACATTGTAATACTAATTTGTGGCCACTTTCTTCAGCTGTGAACACGACACATTTCCGATCTTGAGAGATCTGTACCGTGTGCTTTTCTCTTCCATAATTGAACACTGGAGTGCACTCAACACGGAAATCAATATGACCATGAACAATTTCAAGTCTTCGAATAATAGAGTCTGAAATCATTTGATTGAATAATGCATCATCATCATCATGGTGGAGATCCTCTCGCATGGTCGCTGATGACGAAACTTTTCCTCGCATCAAATTCACTTGTTCTCCTCGGAAGAGCTTGGTAATAGGACAACATTCATCAGCACAAGGTAAATCCTCAGTCGAACTCACAACATTTGTGACTGGCTTGGTCGTGTGTAAAGTTGTTGTTGGAGTGCCGCCCCTTGGCTTGCCACCTTCACTTCCAGAAGAATGTTTGGCTCTCGCCAGTGGCATAAAATCCACCACTTGCCCAACTCCCTCACTCAACAAGAATTTCGTGACCAATACATTCGAGTCGGGAAAGTAATGTTGCTTGTTGGTCGTATCTTCAATTCGAAGAGGATGAATCGAAAAGAAACCACACGTTTCAGGCGTGGAAGCTGAAATGAGTTTGGAGAAGAGAGGAGGAGAATCGAATTGAGGAAAACAACAATAATCAATCGAGCCGTGAATACCTACGAGAGCTGCGGTGTGGCAATTACCAATCAGAGCATAGTCTTCAATATCAGCTTGATGAATGGATGAATCCAAAGTTGAAGAGGATGAAGAGGCAGGTGTTGTAGAGGGTTTGTACATGATGAAATTTGTTGTTCTGTGTTGTGAAGAGTGTAATATTGGAAGGTTGTCGATTCAATTCCTTGTTGGTTGTTGACAATGATGATGTTCTTTTCAGTAGTATATCGGAATTATGTATGTAGAATATCCAGTATTAGAGAAAGGCATCATCATCCCCACAGAATTCACAAGTCAATGAGGAAAATAGTAAATAGTTGGAAATTTACCTTAAATGGATCATTCATATAATTACACTACTGTTGAGCTCAAATAAGCAAAAAAACAATTACAAAATTTGAATTCCAGAAACGTCGACAAGTCCAACCACTCCTCGAATGGCATTAAAGCTTTTGATCATGGTGAAATTATTCAAATCAATGAACCCAAGCTTTCCACGTTTGGTTCCATACGCAATAACATTTTCTTCTACACTAGTCGTGGTAATAGATCCTGACTGCGACGGTTGAATTGCACTAGTTGTTGTTGTTGTTGATAAGGTCGTACTAACACCTCCAAGATCTCTCTCAGAAGAGATTACATGAAGTGTCTTAATGCCATCCAAATTGACTTTAAAAGTTTGAATGGCATTCTCTGCACCTTTTGAAGTTGTTGAGGTGCCATCTTGTAATTTTCTCACATCCCATAATTTAATCATACCATCATTGGAACATGTAAGAAAATGGTTTCCATCTCTATAGAGGCATGAAGAATTACTTTTTGGTTCCAATGTAATAATTTTGTTAATATAATTCGAGTGTGCTTGAGATAAAAATATTGAGGGCTTGTGTTGTCGATGATCCCATCCTTTCAATTCCTTAAAAGATCCAGTTAAAAGGAGTGGTTGTGACAGGTTTAAAAATTCACAGGCGTAAATGTCATCACTGTGAGCTTTATCCCTCACGTTCACACACTTTTCCAAATCCCATTCATAAATACTTGTGTCAGATCCGACGGAAATTAAACTTGGCTGTTGATTATTTCTTAAATTATAGGTTGTAGCTAATGCGTAGACATTTCCACTCTCATGCTCAAATTGTTTTACACATTCAAACGATGATCTTTTCCACACTTTTACAGATTTGTTATAGCTTCCTGAAGCAAATAAATCGTCCAAATTCAGAACACTATTAAAGACATTGGGAAACAATTTCAAACATTTCACTCGATCCTTGTGGGCAATGGCACGAAGTAGCTCCTTGAAAGAATGGCCACCATCTCTTCTCAACTTGACTATTTCTCCTGAATTGAGACCTAGAATAATTTCATCTCGAGATAGAGGCAATATTTGTTCACAAGTTAAATCCGATTTTAGATCTAACAAATACGGCATGTTAGAGACAATATCGAAAGGCCCGGTTTTCTTTTCATCAATTGAAAAAATTCTCAAATTGGAACTCCACCAACTCGAGACCAGTAATAATCGACCACTGGTAGCTGTTGATGATAAATTTTGCTGTGAAGATGATGGAGAAAATGATGAGCTGGAGTCTGTTTTTCGCATGGTAGTTCTCATTCCTTGATTTGAGACAATGTTAAACCGTAAATCATCAACCAACTTCAGCAGCTTTTCGTTTCCTTCTTGCATGATTTGTAAATTATACTGTGAGAGAATGAGAAGTACTTCGTTAACATATGGCTTGAGAGGTTTGGATGATAGTAAATCTTCAATAGAGAGCCTCTTTTTTGGATCCAAGTCAAACATTTGCATGATGAGATCAATCAACTCCATGCATTCAACTTTTTCATTTTCAGTCATCGTGTTACTAATGAGTGCAGTCTCAAGAGAGCTCTTAATTGTGGAATGTTCGTTTCTGTAAGCCATCATTGCAATAGGTTTGGGTACTCCAGTTGCCAACTGATAGATACTGACACCCATAGACCAAATATCTGCATCCAATTGGTAGGCTTCTCCATACATGACCTCAGGTGACATGTAAAACTGGGAACCCACCATGGTGCTGATCAGAGATCCTTCGTTGAATTTCCTTACCGTTCCAAAATCTCCCAAAATAACAATTACAGAGCTGAGTGCTGGATCAATGTGGTTGTGTGGAATGAATGAATTTTTCAAAGCGATTAAAGTGCCAATGAAAATATTTTGTGGTTTGATATCTCTATTGGCGAATGAGAAAGTGGCGTATCAATAATGTATAAATTTCACATAAAAATATTCAATGTTGAAAAATTGTTCACAATAGACTCTTACCTATGCAATAAATTTCTAGAATGAAGATATTGCAATACTAAACATAATTGAATCATGACTGATTTCACTGTCTTGTATGATATATTTCCCTTCTTCTTGTAAATATAATCAGCTAAACTTCCATTTTCATAAAATTTCATCGAATATGCCACACTCTTAATTGATCCTTGTTGTAACGACTGTTCATCGTCAAACGTCAAGAATGCTTCTCTCACTTTCACAATGCACGGATGATCCAGCTCCTTCAGTGCAAAGAATTCGTTCAAATTTTCTGTCACTCGCTTTCCGACCATGGCAGTTTTCGAGGATGACAGAAACGATGATGACATGCCTGTGCTCTGTCCAAGATCAAGACTATCTCCACTCCCTTCTCCATTATTCATTGAAATTCTTTTGAGAGCCAAAACTTCCTTGGTCGATTTAATTTTCACTTTAAACACACTACCAAACGATCCTTCTCCGATTTTGCTTTTAATTTTGTACAAATCCAAAATGTTATTATTGTTATTACTACTTGAACTGGCACCACTAAAACTCGACACGAGTTGTTGAAGTGATGATTCCGTCAGAGTTGAGTAATCATTATTAGGCATCATGATCGGAGGCAACACATGAAATTCCTGTTCTTGTTGCAACACAAGCCTTTTCAATGTGAGTATACTAGAAGAGGATGAATTGGCTTGAAGGAGGGTAGGTCCTCCGAGAGTGAAAGGCTCGCTGGTTCCTGATGATGCAATTGGTGTCTTGATGGTAACAGTCTTCATCAATGACTCCATTTCGGGAGAGGTTGGAAAATCGTTCGTGTTGTTGGAATTGGACATTTTTTGAAGAAATTTCGAATTAGAGGACAAGTTTCAAAATGACAGCTCTTTCTTCAACACTGTATCACATTACTATCCAGCAATTGAGCAATTGTGACAGATAAGATGATAATCAACTTTCAAAGAATAGGTCCTTGCTCGAAACAGCTAATCTAATGTTTATTTACAAAGCAAGAGCTAAAATTAAAGCAATTAGCCCAATTCCAATAACAACAGTTCCAACAGCAATACCTCCAATGATCAACCATCTCTTGGTCATGGACCATTTCAATTTTCTTCCTCCATTTCTCCACAATTCTCCTTGCTCCCTCAATGAATCCGTTTCAACAATCAATTCATGCATCTTTTTATGATTATCCAGAATTGTATCGACATTAATCATCATGGTATTCTTGACTTCTTCAATGGCAAGATGTAATTTCAAAATTTTATCATTCTCTGGATTGTTATGATATTTCATTAAGGCTTGCAAATCCATTGAAGGTTTAAAGGATTTGTTTTCCATAGATTCATGATACTCACGAGACATGGCCTCAATCATACTCCAACAGACACGATGACGAGTGCTCAGAGCAGCGTCTTGTTCATCATGGGTGGAAATCACGACATAATACGTATCCTTTTGGTTTCGTGACTCACGTTTAATATAAAACGTAAACATTTCATGGGTGAGAACCAGTCGATTATTTCGGGAAGATGATCCCAAATTCAATTCTGAAGAGTCAGTTGCGAGTTTAGGAATAATCTTTTGTTCAATGATGGATCGAAGTGTGCGTTGACGAGAAGTTTCAGAAACCACTTGAATGGAGGGAGAAGAACTTTTAGATGGATGGCTTTCACACTCTGCAATTAATGCGTACGAGATGGTCATTGTTTGGTTCAATAGGTGTATGTAGTTGATAAATTTCTTCTTGGTTGTTGCACTTCATGAGTTTTTCGAATTTTTATTTGAAATGCACATCTTTTTCAGGGACAGAAGGAAGCAAGTGAACATTGCACCGCAACGGTAAAAAATTTTTCAACGGTGCAAATGATGAGCTGGATTAATTTAACATTCACACCCAAACCATATGAATAACCATCTGACAAAAAAAGAATACTTTACTCTTTGGGATGTTTTGCTTAGGATTTGTGTATGAATTACAACATGGCGGTGTGGGAATATAGGATTCAAGTTTCATTTTGCTTTCACTTGACAATCAATAATGTCGTCATCTTCCATGTCTTGGTCTGCGGGTGTTTCATTTACATTGAGAGCCATTCCATCGAACATTAACTTGACTTTTGAGACATCTACATTCAGTTGTTTTGCAATGTATTTTGCCACCTTTGAAAACTTGTCTGTCGTGCTAATTTTAACTGGGAATGTCTTGTCTTTTGCCCTAACATTAATGGTAATTTTGGGTGATGCGTCATCAATGACCTCAATTGCCGAAGAGGGCTTTTTTGAGGATGAAGGCGTAATAATTGTCGAAATTGGCTTGGATTTGTCAATTTTGCAATCAATAATGTCATCTGTTTCCATGCCATGATCCTCTGGTGTTGACTTTAAATTCAAAGGCATTCCATCAAATATTAAAGTCACTTGATCAGGATGAGCATCGAATTGTTTTGCCACTGTTTTTTTCAGCTTTTGGAATTTGTCTTTTTCTGTCATGTTGATGGGAACGATTTTCTCATTCCATCTCACTCTAATGGTAATCTTTTCTCCCTTATTCTCTGTATCCTCTTCTTGATCGATCAGTGTTGAATTGTCAAGCTTAAGTTCAGGTTTCAATTCTTCTAATTGTTTTTTGAGAGACTCTTCGAGCCGTTGTTTTTCTTTTTCTGAAAGTTCTGTTGCAGATTTATCGATTGTTTCTAATTTGTCAAATACTGACTCGCTACTGCTTTGCAATAATGTATCGAATTTTCTCTGTAGATCGTTTTTAGAGCGTTCATAAAAGAAATCTCCTGGGCTATATGATGGAAAGGGACTAATTGCTCGAAAGGGGTTCGAAAAAGCAGGTGATCTAACAAACATGCTCGAACTTGATGAAAATGCACTACCAGTATTCCCATATAATTCATTGGTTGATGAAGTAGGAATAGTGCTATAAGTGCTCGTTGCATTTTCTACTGTCGTAGGCGTAAGATCGTCGTCGATTGAAATAATATCCTCAGGAGGAATCGAAGAACTATGTGTATGTTTCGTCCGCTTTTGCTCTCGTCTTTGCTTTTTTTGTTCTAAAATAATTTTCTTTAACTCCTCGTCCGTTGGTTTTCGTTTTTTTTTTGATTCCTCGTCGGTTACTGTATTTCTTTTCGCGTTCTTTTTGTGAAGTTCGTTTTTATACATGTCCACTTGCAACTCCAATAACAAATCGTCATTATTACTCGGTTTTGCTCCCTCCTCTTTGGTTTCAGTTTTTGAATTCGGAGATGTAGTTTTGGTCATTTCTAACAGATTCTTCTTCTTGTTTGGTTCTGGTTGTGATGGCGGAGTATTCGACAATTTCCATGTTGACTGTTTATATGACTTGGCGGCCTTGTGATGAAATAAATCTTCATCGGAAGATGAATCCGAAGAGTCTGATTCCGACGATGCTTTCTTGGCTTGCTGTTTTTTCGATTGTGATGACGCTTTGTTTTTTGGCATTTTTTTAAAAATTGAAACGAAAAAAATTGTTGAAACGATGAATAATTTGCTTAGAAATGAAGATTTTCAAAAAGTTGAGATGATTCTGCACGATTTTAATACGTGCTGTTGAGCTGAGGCAAGTTAACTAAACACATATTATCCATCAAAATAATTGGAAGACACGTATGTTGAACCTTAGAAATTGATCCCAATCTGCTCGTAAAGGATTGGTTGAAAACGCTGCTTTTGAGTGTCGCCTATTACCTGTCATCGTCATGATGATGGTTGAAGATTTTTTGAAAATCAACAATCAAAAAATGGCCAAGACAGGTAGGTGTGTGAATTTGTTGTGTCCATTTCATGATTGGAGTGATGATCATCTTTTCATGATGATCCAATGTATGCTGGACACTTTGAATATATTGATCTTTCCAACATTGAATCATCATTGGCTGTAATATTTTTATATAACTTCTATTCAATTTCATCATTGGCAATCTTCACCTTTACATAAAATCATCATCATCATCAACAACAACCTCTATAGGAATTGAACTTACCCAACAAGCCTTAAACGCCTTCCTCCGAGCAAAATCAGCTTCTGATTCTCTCCTAAGTTCCAACACTACACCCATTCAGCCTTTCTCCCAAGCCGACCAACTCAGATGGCTCAAAGTAAGAATTCTATTAGACCAAGAACCACCCGTGATGGATCTTGTTGAGACTCATCCTCTCTCTTCTTCCATTGAGGATGATTATAACGCCATGTCCGAGAGTTGTGCTCGTGAAGGTGGACTCTTACCTTGTTATTTCTTCTTCCGTTTGGATTCAACTGTTGAAGGCAACTCATCGACCGCCTATGAATGGTTGTTGATTTGGTACGTTCCAGAACGTGCCAAAGTGAGAGAGAAGATGTTATACTCATCATCCATGGCCGGCTTGAAGACTCAAATTGGTTTCTCAAACTCGGTGTATGGTGTTGGATTGTGGGCTGGTGATTATCATACAGTATCATTGGAAGACTTAAAGTACAAGAATTTCAATTTTGTTCACAAGTCACAACGTCATATTCATGATATTGAGTTATATACTGAACAAGAGAGACAAAAGATTATGGAAGAAAAGGAGGCTTTTGATCAAGTTGAAAAGCAGGCAGCATCAACTGTGACTTCTAGTTCTCCAACAACATCATCTACTGCACCCCGAGGTGTTGAATTTCCATTCGAGCCATCTGCACAAAAAGCTATTGATAATTTTGTGCGAGGTTCTTCCATGATGGTTGTTTTGAAGGTTGATATTGAAAATGAGAAAATTTTGTTGTGTCAAGAACACAAAGATTCAAGCCCAATTAGTGTGGACGAATTGAAACAAATGATTGCTGACAATGAGCCTCGTTATATCTTTTTCCATTTTGAATATGAGCATGAGGAGGCAGATTCAAACAAGAAGACAGTTTTCATTTATTCATGCCCAACCAAATCAAAGGTCAAACAAAGAATGTTGGCAAGTGCTAGCAAGTCACACGTTCTTTCAACTGTTACTGCTTCAGATGCTGTCAAGGTTGAAGCAAGTTTGGAAATTTCTGATGTTTCAGATCTAACTCATGATTTCCTTGTAAAGTATCTCCATCCTCCAAAGCAAGAATCAGCCACAAAATTCAGCAAACCAAAGAGGCCAGGAAGAGGAACTGCAAGAGTTGCTAAGGACGAAGAAAAGTAAATCATGATGAATACTAATTCCATCAATCGATCGAGATGAATAAATTATTATTAACATTAATTTTCATCACCAGTAAAAACAAAAAGTATTCCTAAAATTGGTTGTGTTTTATGTTTTACAGTATTAGAGCACACAAACGCTTGGATCCAAATTGTAACAAATTTCAAATATTAAAAAATGTTCAAATTGTTGGTTGGCGTTTCAATGGCAGTTGGTGCCAATCAGTTGTTGTCCTGTGATAATCCTCTCTCGCGAAGAATGCATGCGGACGAAGGGAAGGAAGCATGGGTTGATATTTTCGCCATTCAATTGACAAAGAAAGTTATTGTTATGGCCGATGAAAAGATTTCCATTCCCAAATATTGCATCGAAAATAATCAAAACGATCTTCTCGATGATAATAATGAAAATTCTAATTTAAATCGTGATGATGCTGATGGGAGTGATTCCGATGAAACTTCTTCCAATGATGATCACGATTCTATTGTAAATTTATCAATCGATCAATTCGTACGAGGAATGAAATCAGGCTCCATCCGTTATCATTCATTACCTCCCATACGAGTCATACATCACGGAGCTCGTTACATTTCTGTTCAAGGTAGCGATGCCTATGTGTATGCATTACGGCAACTAGTGCAAGAAGAATTGCCATTTCGGGATTTGAAATTTAGAGCAATCATTCTCAAAGAAGCCTTCGCTCGCGTTCAACTCACGAGTTTACGGGAAAAGTCTCAAGATTCAATAGATAATATTGTATTATACGATTTGTCACAGGTTCAGTTAGTTAACGAACGACCACAAGATTCCGAGGAGGTTTGGCAAAGGACTTACGCTCGAAAACTGAAAAGCAAATCTGAATCATTGAGTTTAGTGAAAGCTGTAGGAGTTGAGCTTTGGTAGGAGCTGTAGGACTCATTCCTACGGCTGTGGTTGGTGGTGTTGGTTATCTTGGCTATAAGGCATACAAGTCCATTTATCCTGATACTATAAGCATTGGTCATGTGCAACCCATCATTCCAAATATTGAAGAGTATTTAGATGAATCACGAAAAAACACACTATTGCAGGTCATGCTGCAATATGAACCAGGAAAGTACAAACCACTGGAAGTTTGTCATGACCAAGGTGTATTTTACACATGTGATATTGAACTATTTTCAATTTATAAGGATATTGTCGATCAGAGAAAAACACTTGGAATCAGGAATGAGCTCATGATACCAGTGAATCATTCTGACCTCAAACTTCGAGAGGTTAAATTATTATTTCTCAAATCTCACTTTCGAAAATTTCAACAACAACAATCTCCAAAGAACAATCTCACAAACACGGAACAAACCAACAACGATCAGCATTCACTGTCTTCCATAGAAACATCCGAAATGGTTATAAACAGCAGTAATATGGCTACTGCTCAACCCAGTGAAGTCAACGAATGCATGGTTTGCATGGAGCAGAATAAGGATTGTGCCTTGAATTGTGGCCATGTCTACTGTAATAGATGTGCCTACGCATTGAAACGATGCCCAATGTGTGACTCGGTAGTGTCAACCAGACTCAAGCTTTACTTGTAATTCCAAATGTACATGTAAGATCTAACTGTAATAATAATTATTGTGAATATTCGTTATTAATTTAATACAAATAAGGAATCAAACATTCTTTGAATCGGACCTTATCATAGAACCAATCGCGGGAGCAAGTTTATCTTTTACAATGTTGAACCTATGGATCGTACAGAGTTTGAAATTCTAAGATACAATTGAGAGATATTCCTGTTATTGGGCTTCCCTCAAAAAATTCTAATGCGACGGTTCTTATCTCGTAATTTTCATGACAATTGCAATCACACGATCCATACTTCATTATTAAAGGTACAGACACAAAGATAATAAGGTTGGTTAAGGTCCGTTCAGTAATTTTTTTCAACTCCTGTCAACAGTCATCAACACAAATGGTCCTTTGGCATCCATCAAAAAACAGCCTCAACTAGAAAAAAAAATGGACATCATTAAATGTGTCTGCATCGGCGATGGTGCTGTCGGTAAGACCAACCTTCTCATCTCTTATACTTGCGAGGGTATTTTCCCTGAAGATTATGTTCCAACCGTTTTAGATAATTATTGTAAAACCGTTGAAGCCGTGGTTCCTCAACAAAAAGTACCATCGGTCATGATGAATAACTCAAATCAAGTACAACAACAACATTCACTGAATGGAGAGGAATTGGCAAAGATGACAATACCTGTCGAAGATTCTAGTAACAATAATAACAGTCATACAAAATCTCCAAATTTGTCAATTACTTCATCCAACGTCATGATGAAAAGTAGTAGTACGGAACCACAACAACAACAAGCTTCTTCTTCTTCGAGCACGACTCAGCAGAATTCTAACAAATTGAATGAAAGTAATATTTCATCGACCTTGTCTTCCACGACGGATGAATTGACCATGGCACCACCATTCGAAAAGGAAGAAACCACTTTTATTTCATTGCAATTATGTGATACTTCGGGACAGGAAGAGTAAGTACTTGACATGTCACAACAATATTTATATGGATTTATTCTTGTTCTAAACACAATCTTTGAACTCGCCAATATTTTTGGAATGACGAAACCAATGGATTGAATCCAACGACAATTTCCCATCGATTTCAATGTCAATGACTAAATTTCATCATACTCACCCCGAATGAAATCCATTATCGACATCACACAACAGATATGACCGTTTACGTTCTGATTTGTCAGATTATGCCTCTGCTGATGTATTTTTATTTTGTTTCTCTCTGGATGATCCTCGCTCTCTTGAAAATCTTCATGCCAAGTGGTACGATGAAGTCACCTCGTATTTCCAAACTCATAAACATCAAGGAGGAGGTGTTTTGTCACTCTTTGGAGCCATTTATTCATATTTCGGATTTGGAGGAGGAACCACTACTGAAGGAGGCAGCACGACCACGGATTCATCCACTATCGTCAATTCTTCTTCATCAGCAACGAATGGTGACAGTCAAGTCACATCAGCAGGTCACAACATTACTGATAATATTCCTCCAATTATTCTTGTAGGAACCAAGTTGGATCTTGTTAAAACAGATTCACAACAGACTTCTCCTAATAATAATAGTAATCAAGAGACTCTGAGCTCAGAAATTCAAATGGCTTCCGATTCCAATCCAAATTCTGCATCCGTATCATCAGCCAATTCACCTTCTTCACTGTCGCCCTCTTTCATGAATCACAAAATTCCAACCGATACTCGTAGACGCAATCAATCCATTTATCACATGTTTGGAAATATTCCCAAGACCAGTGAAAGTCCACAATTGCAAAAAATTAGAGAACATGCACTCAAAGTTAAGAAAGATATTAAGGCAGTGGCTTATGTGGAATTGAGTGCCAAGACTATGGAAAATGTGAATGAAATGTTTGAACAAATTGTCGTTCCAGTTGTGTTAAAGAGAAGACGAGCCATCGAACGAAAACGAAATACCAAATCGGTGACAAGTACTTCATCTTCTTCCTCTCACACAACTTCACATTAATGTATCATTAGGTGTAACAATTTTATAAAATTAATGATGGAATTTTTATCATTTCGAAATTGAGAAGAAAAAAATGATTTCACAATCATCATCAGACAATAACAAACCAACCACCAAAATTACTTTAAAAACGCATTACATTCCCGTTCCATCCTATTCTCAGTATCATCCAGATGAATATGCCGTGGATGGATGGTATCATGAAAAATCCGAAGCCTATCTTGATGATGATTATTATTTAGATATTTGGAATGAATTTGGACCAAAAACATTGAGCAAGAGAAATTTCATGGTGGATGATGTCCATCTCATCAAGATTCCTATGGAAAATAGAAATAAGATCATCATGGTACAGAATAATAGTAATACCAACGTACAAATTTCATCATTGAAAGAATCTACTGGTAGGTCCGGACATGTACTTTATCATGGCAATCAATTCAGATATATTGATCTCGGAGGACCTTACAGTAAAGAGTTTTTAATGTTGGATGAGAAAGTTTGTGATGTATGGTTTGAATATGTTGATAACTATTCAACATGGATCAATGTTCAGGATCATCAAGCCTTTTACAAATATGCAGCTCACATTTGTATTGAGAATTATAGAGTCCATCCAAAGTATTTGCACTATTTCAGAAAAGGACATTTGATTTATGGTTATGATGTAGTGAATCGGTTTATGGTAGCATTGGATGATGCAAATCATGGAGTGGATTTTCATCATGCCTTGTATGAAGGAGAATACTTGACTTACATGTACCCATATACAGACGTGAATTTCTTTGGATTTTTTACATCACTGGGTCGATTTATGTTTCCATCGGGTGATCATATTTTCGTTCTTGATAAATATGAGAATGAACCTTTTTATGCTCGATCATTTATGGCACACGATTCAGGGTTCACATTGTTTTATATCATTAGTCATCGAGGGAATTTATTTCGATTGGAAAAGCATGGAAATAATATTTCACTCGTGAGAGAAGATTCTATCAAGGACAGCCTCTCGTACATGACCAAACTACGCAGAGGAACATGCTTGTTTAAGACGAAAAGTGGAGAGTGGATATTTAATAGTAAGGCTGCCAAGAGCAATTCATTTCCATTTCTCAAATCGAAACAAGTATTTGGACGATTGGAGAACATTCACATGTTGCTTGGATTAAAAGAGAAAGAACGTAGAAAGACCAAAAGCAACATTAGAGGACGTAACATTATTTTAGAAGAAAATTTACTTCCACAATGCATTGATATTAGTGGTGATGAAGAATGTGTCATTGGGTTTTTAATGGAAGATTTTTCGTTCTATGTGTCCAATGTTGCAGACTCCAAGAAGAAGCAATTGAAATTTATGTTTACAAAAATTGATGTCTTGCAATATTTGTCTTCTTTTGGCCTTACGAGATATCAATGGACCAAACCAAGTACTTCCTATGAGCAACGACGGCTGAAAATTTATTTAACTGAAGCTAATTCTAAAAATGTTGTAATCAGAGCCTATGTGGAGAGACGATCAATTGTCACCCATGAATTACTGAGCTTGTTCGACAAACTGCACAGTAGATTGTCAGAGGCATTACAATGTACGGATCCGTTATGTGATATCAAACTCACTACCCAGGAAATAAAAGAAAATTAGGTGTTGAGTTTATTATAAGTTCAGGAAGGACAAGACCGAGTTAATGCCTCCAATCTCATTTCTTTGGGGGTTTGGAGTTACCGATTGTTTCTTAATGGAAAATGTGCTACTATGTTCTGGTGTTCTGTCAACGTTAACTGCAGAAATTGCATTGCCGTTTGTAATTGATGTTGATACGGATAAACTTTTCACATGACCAGGAGGCGTTGGAGACGAGACGGGATAGAACACCATATAGGAGGAACATTTGCAATTACATCCAGCAGGACATGTTTCATGACTCTTAAACCAATTTTGAATATGTTCCACATGCCCACCATGGTTGCAATTAGGACAATAGGAAACGAGTCCTTTCACAGGTATTCTACAAAGCGAGCAATGTAAAAAGGATTTCTTGGGATTCAGCACTCCTGATGAATTTTGTGGTTGATGAGGAGTCAAAGGAGATTGGAGTGGCGTGGTGGTGCTTGAGGTGGTGCTATTGCTTCTTCTTATGCCTCCACTGTTGTCACTGTTGGCAATTGTAGCTGGAGAAACAGATGTCGTTTCTACATCAATCACACATTCTGAGGTTCCGTTCATGAAGCGTCGTGCGGCTTGATTGGATTCATTGTATTTCATAATTTCACATCTCTGTAAATGAAGTCCCCAACTTTGAAGAAGTTTTGCATAACACAATCGAACATGGGCCATCACCGGTTTCAATTCTTTCTCAAGCAAGTCTGTACTGGCAATCAATTCAATGTTCTCTTTGGACATTTCAGAATTGTTTGGAGTAATTGGAATAAAGTCCCACGGACGTGATTTTGGACCAACATCAAAATTCAAATGTGAGTTGAGGATAACATTCGTAGGTTGTGAGCTAGAAGCAATTTCTGAAGAGACCAATTGGTAAGAGAGTTGCAATATACAAGAAATGATGGCACATGTCTGAATATCATGCTTTGAGAGGAAGTGCGACAAGAGTTTTTTCACAAAACGTCTACCTAAAGCATGATTTGACCAAACGGCAGAAGGTTTCACAGAGTTTGATTTCGTTCTATCGTAAAAGAGTCGTGGATCCAAAATGAGAGAGAGAATTTTCCACATCTTGGCAAGATCATGCTTACCCTCTTCGAGACAAATTTGGGAATTGCATAAACACACATCCACAGCACTATTTCCAATAACTCGATATTTTTGAGCAAGGGAATAAGAAACAGGCAACAAGTGCTTGATGTCGTAGGTGTGAATTCTAGGATCTGTTCGAGTGTCATTGAAGAAAATATGTCTCTTTTGATCTGCTGAGAAATTATTACTTTCTTCAGCGTGCTCTTCTTCGCCCATGTATCCATGATTGGAATAGTATGATGTATGTCCTTCTTCACTAGAGTCGTCGTCAAACTCGGCAGAATAATAGGAGTCTTCTTCTGTAGAGTCATCATGATAATCATTGTAGACCGACGAAAAATAATTGTTATCTTGTTCCTTGTCTATATCCTTAATACCATCAATAAGGTCTGACCCATCATGCTTCATATCACTGTTATTACTTAAATCCTGTGAAATAGTCATAGCTTCGTTTATGCTACTATTCATTGAGTTTGTCATGGCATTCTTTAAGTATTTCTTATCTTTTTTGGTGCTTTTTTTTCTTCGTTTTTCTTGAGTTTCGTCTCCATGCTCTTTGCTTCTGCTTTTAATCGATAAGGAGAATGGTGTTTTCAATTCTTGAACCATATCCAAGTAGTATCTATAACCAAAATCTACGTCATTTTTTTTCTTATCATTCTTGTTAGAAATGTCTTCTCTGCTTTTTCTGTTACGTAAACTGCACGAGTTGAAATAAATAAGATCTCCTGACGGAGAGAACCGAGCTCCGCTAATTGGATGTGCAATATAGGTATGCTCGTCTTGTGAAACGGGTTTGTCTTTCAGTAAATTTACAATGTTGTCTGAAGTGTTTTCAGAGGACTGCTGCTTGTCATTGACTTCTTCGTCGAATGTTTTTGAAAAATTGGTTGCCACCAAGTTTGCACTACTCAGAACTTTTGGCATTCCAAGCGAAGAAGGAGAATTGAAAGCGTTCATTCCTATAGTCGTAATACTATCTTGTTCATTTTCTCTGCGCTCTCTCCATTTCATCTTTCCCAAGATGGATACCAGAGATCGGAAGCAACTTAGCATACAGTTGTGATGTTTCAAAACATCATCATGTGCAGCTGATGTCAGAGCTTGTTTGATCGTCTTCAAGTCTTGCACGGAAATAAAGGATCGAGATGGAAGAAAATCAAAGGATGGAGCAGCGTTAATAGGATAGAGTTTAGGGAAAGTGATTTTTAGCTTTAGATCGTTAATAGCAACTGGTAAATTTGGAGAGCTAGCTGCCCTAATAATCATGATAATACCTAGAATGCAATACCGTGCTTGCTCGCTCTTATCCATCTTTTCAAGATTTAACTTTGTCTCACATTCTATGTTTTCTGACTTTTCGTTCTGATTTGCCTTGACCCTGGTGCAAAACTTCAAATTATTGAAAACAGAGATTATTTTTTCAATTTCATGATCGAATGTTAATCGTGTCACAGGACTTCCTATAACGGTTTGATCAAATAACGCAGATGGATCTGTTTCAAAAATATGATCTGGAATACTCGTGATGCTCCACTCGTTTCCTAACAAATGAAGACTCATCATACCGATTGGTGATCTTGAAGGAATGAAATTCTTATCTAAGCTACTTGAATTGTTATCCTTGCTATTGCTGGCTGAAGTAAGGCCATCAGCGTTGCTCGTCAAATCTTCGATAATTTGTTGTGTAAAATTCCAAAATCGAATACTCAAATCTTTTGACCACGTTACTAATTGATGTTGATTATTATTTTCGATCGTCCTGAAATCGAGACACTTAATCTCGTCCGTATGCCCCGAGAAAATACTGATGTTTTCTATAGGTTCAATAGTTGAGGCAGAAGAAGTAGATGGGCTTTCTTTGGGTATGTGATTAGTTGATCCTCCTTGTGGATGATTTAATCTCCAAACTCTTACTTGGTTATCTTTTTTAGAAATTGATACTAATCCTTTTCCAAATGGTGTGTATTTAATTTTCCAAACTGGGAATGCCACACGTTGAGACATTATTGTTTGATGTTGTTCATAGTCCCATACTTTGATAAATTTATCTTGTGATCCTGCAGTCACTAGTTCTGTTGCGCTTGTTGGGCTCCAATCCATAGAAGAAATTAGAGGATGGTGAGCTGAAATGAAAGTTAGGAATTTGTTTGTAGGTGTTGTGGATGACGTGCAAGTTCTGATGTCCCAAATTCTGACATCCACATTGTGTGCAGATGCTATTATATGTGAGTCGATTGGATTCCAGGCAACTAGGCTTGGAATATCTGTATATGAAATGAAGCTTGCGACTTTACATTGGGTTCTAAAATGTTTTTTGAAGAAAAATTGTAGTAAAATTTAGAACTAATTATTTTCAAATTGTTGAAAACTTACGAAGGCAGTCTGGTATCCCAAATATTCACATATCCATCACCGCTACAAGTTGCAATCTTTGAATAAGATGCATCATGAGGACACCAAGAAATAGCGTTGATACTTCTCTGATGCGCTTGAAAAGATCTGTTTTGTTCAACTTCTGCAGTGAGTGTTGGTTGATTGTTCAAGAAGCCACCAGTGCTAGTGAGAGATGATCCCAAAACCCCTCCTGATGAATTTATAAATTGAGAATTGGAAGACGTTCTTCCTCTGACTCCAGATGATCCACCAGCAATGGTTGCAGATGAAATTGATGACAACGAGGAATTTGAACTCATGGGACTATGCAAAGTAGACGAAGAAAGAAAGCGAGTGGTGTCCCATATTTGAAGTACATCTCCGATACTACAAGCTAATAGTGGCCTATTGAAATCATGACCAAACTGAACACTTAACACCTCATTCTTCTTACTCTTTTGGAGGAGCAGGGTGGGTTGGGACGAAGTATTGACAGTAGTAGAGGTGACGGAAGAAAATTGTGAATTGGTGCTGGTGAGAGAGGAGGAGAGATTTGAGGATGATAGAGAGCTGTTGTTACTACTGGGTGTTGGCAATCGAAACACTAACAAGCCGTTCCGACTACATTATGTCAGATAATATAAATTAATTTAAAATTAAAATAGTTAATTAACAAGAAGCACTAACCGCATACTCACCTTCCCAGAGCCATCAATTCACCACTAGCATCAATGGAAAGATCATTTACACCTTGAACTTGCCGAAGAGAAAATTTTGTACTTTCTTCATTGCGGGCCGAGTGTTGCCTATTATTATTATTATTATTTGAAGATGTGTTCATTATTATGTACGGATCGTTTGAAGAGGGATCTTTTGCTGTATATATTTAAATTAAAATGGTTGATGTTTTGTTTGTAGATGATTCTTTATCCGAAGAAATATCTTGATGAATAATTATTGTTGTGGTCAATCAATTTTCAAGAGGTCTGAGAAGGATCAATTCAGATCATACAATGCACTATGTGTTTCAATGTACAAAACCAATAATATCACTATTCGTGGGATGATGATGCCAACACCCAAAGCCTTCGCTTGCACTTCCGAAATGTGATCCGACGACCGTGTATCGTTTGAACACAATATTTTTTGCGAGTTTTTTATTGGAATTGGTTTCAGGGCTTCAAAGAGTAAAGGCGTTACCAATTCAATGGGCAGGGGTTCTTTTTTTTAAATAAGGCTGAATCACATAAATAGAAACGTATGGTTGATGAATATAAACAGAACGTTTGGTTTTGGAGACATTAATATATTCATCTTAAGATGAATATCGTTTAGCTTCAATGAAACGAAAATGAACTGAATATACTTCCAACATCACAGTTAATACACTTCTTTCTGTTGTTGGTAATTCGAGGTTTGATTAAGGAAGCAATGAAAAATTTCATCATTTATTTAAAAAATGATAAAACGAGCAGCAGCACTCGGAATTAGAACCAAACATCTGCTTCAATCCTCATCACATACTGGTATTTGGAAGCCGGTTCGGAACAGTGTTTGGAATAATAGAATATTGGATTTAAGTCTGTTCTCTGATACTACTGCGAAGAGACATTTTTCATATCGCACTACTCCACATAAAGCTGCTGAAAATACGATCACGTTTTCTGATGATTTAGATATTAAATTCTCGTTTGATTATCGGAATATATATCCTATCATTCATAAAGTAAATGAGAGTAATATTCAGTTTGTATTTGATGCATCAAAAAGACAACATTTATTGGACACTCTCGAAATTGGAATGAAAATTTTGTTATCGTCCAATGCAGAAGAAAAGGTCTCACTGACTCATCATGCACATTTTTTACCTTCCGACAATGATACACCCAAAGACATTGCCACTAGGTCTATAAGCAATTCTCTTGACGAGGGATTTGAAAAACAACTCTCAGAATTACGAAACAAGTATTTGAACGAATTTTGTGGAGAGCATTACATGCCTGGACGGCCTGAAAAACCACTGTTAGTTGAGGACGCGAGACAGCTCCCAAAAAGCTACAAACAAGCCAAAGTTAGTTATCCTATACTTTTACTTCACAACATGGCCCATATTGAGCTCAATGCAATAGACCTCTGTTGGCATACGTTGATCATGTGCCTATTGAACCCAATTATGGGAAAGTGTAGCAATGTTTATAACGAATCTAGTGAAATAGCATTCCATAGCACAGAAGAGTCTCAACTCCATCTTTTTGATTTTATGAACGATTTTATTAAAATTGCCAAAGATGAGGCAAGACACTTTACCGACCTTTCCGAGAGATTGAATGCACTAGGTAGCTACTACGGTGCTGTGACGAGCCATAAGGCTATATGGAATTTGGCCCGAGACACTCAATATTCTCTCCTTGAGCGAGTGGTTATTGGCAATTGTGTATTGGAGAGTAGAGGACTTGATTCTGGAGATCGCCACATTTCCAAAATGACAGGTTGTGGTGATATGATTTCATGTAATATTGTTCGAACAATATGCCAAGAGGAAGAAGATCACGTACGAATTGGAGTGAAATGGTTCAACAACATTTCACAAGTACTGTTTAAGAATTTGGAGGGGAGTGTTGTTGAGCTGCCGTCATCATTCGAAAATTTCCAAAAACAATTATTTCAACAAATTGTTTTGAAGTATTACGGCCCTCTTCCAGGTCCATTCAACCACCAGGCCAGAACCGCTGCAAACATGCATATGGATTGGTATGAAGAAATTTCACGGGAAAAGATTATGAAAAAGTAGTAATGGTGGCACTATTAGTCGTTTGGAGTTGACATGGTATCAAATGTTACATTCGCAAAAGCATATATACATACCTTATGTCTGCTTTTCGACCAGTATTTTTATTTACATTGAAGCTCGAGAAAATTATTTCTTTTGAGGAGCAGATCCTTTAGATGTTTCTCTAATATTTGCTTTAAATTGTACAAGGTGATTGGCGAACAATGTCTCCTCACAACTCTTTTTTGGCTTATGGGAATGTGTGGTTCTAAGTGAGGTGTCTTGTTGATGGAACCATCCCACCGTTTGTGCGCTTGTTTGTGGCTTGGAAAATCGCTCTGTAGGTTTCTTGGCAAGGTTTTCTCTCGTCTCTAAAAACAAACGATCTTGCTCTTGAGCCGTTCTGAGCATTTCTTCCTTCTCCGGTGTGGCTGGCTTTTGACTCTTTGAAAGAAGATTGTTGACAGGCTCACCTACGGTCTGTTCAAATTTTTCGATTTGTTCTGGTGCCAATCGCGAAATTATACTCTCGATCAGTGCTTCGTCCTTATCTAAAAAATGTTTTCCTCTCTTATTGGGCTTGTCTGTAACCACGTCAACTAGTGGTATTCAAAAAATTAAGAATCATAGAATTATGTAGTGTCACGATGATATTTATAACATAAATAATCGAATAATTCCAATAACCGTTATTAAAATTATAGTCATGTTGGAAATATTTCTAAAATTTACGAGAACATACTTCTTCCAGGATGAGTTGTATATTCCTCCTTCAGTTTATAATGCTTGTGCTCTTTCTTAAATGTTTCTGTATAAATTGAATTCAAAGCCACGGCATCAAATTTATCGGCCCATGATTTTCCTGTTGTTGCCTTTCCTGACATGATGAATTTTACTTCCGACAATATTTACAGTCAATATTTATCAGCTGTATTCAATATAACTCTAGAGAGAGATGAACACGATGTTTCTCCAACGATGAATCAATATCGGAACTGTTGAAAGTCGATATTTTTTTTCTTTAAATAACTGTAAATTGATCAGGCGCCATCTAGAGCCACATATACCAGCGCAAAAAAATTTGACAAAACAAATATTTTGCAGCTGACCACACCGATTTTTAATAGAATGCCTTCACGATCAGAAACATCAAAAAAAAACACAAAACGTCGATTTTCATCCAAGAAATAACAAACGCCATCAACGGGTTTCATCCAATCATATAAAAACATAACAAGGTAGATATATCACATTATAAAATTATTACTCTCATATTTTGATCATCATCATCATTAATATCATATTATATATATTTTAAATCATCACACCGTTAAGATTGAAAATGCCACCAAAGAAACCTTCCTCCACAACACCCAAGAAACAAGCAATACAGGCCATGGTCTCCCAAAAGACTCCTCGCCG
Source organism: Naegleria lovaniensis (assembly GCF_003324165.1). NCBI lineage: Eukaryota > Heterolobosea > Eutetramitea > Acrasida > Naegleriidae > Naegleria > Naegleria lovaniensis. The sequence goes on from NW_025407828.1 coordinate 26,148, forward strand.
TTCTGTTGCCTCTTCTTCTTCTTCCTCCGAAGATAGAGAAGCACCCAAGATTGAAACCATCACTCCACGCCGATCCACCAGTAGTAGCAGCAGCAGCACAGTCTCCTCCTCCAAGAAGGAACCAACGTCATTGACAAAGATCTCCAAGGCAGAGCCATCGTCCTCCTATAAGGGTACCCGTATTCAGAAAGCAGGCAAGAAGAAGGCAGAGGCCTCATCCAGTCAGAAACGACGAAAAACACCAGAGGAATTGCAACAAATTAAACCATCATCGATCAAGAGATGTGCCCGAATGGCTGGAATCATGCGTCTTGGAAGGGATCATTTAGCCATGGCACGTGAAATTATTGATAGCGACCTTGCTGAGGTGTTGAATAAGGCAGCAACATTGACACTCTACAAGAAAAGGAAGACCATACAGCATGTCGAGTTGGCAAAAGTTGTTGAGAGTTTGTGGAGAATCAAGTTGTATCCATTTGCTGATAAGAATGTAGATTATGCTTCTGCATTGGATGACAATGAAGATCTTGATAAAGATTATACTGAGAGTGATGAAAGTGATGCAACTCACGAGAGTGAAGAAGAAGAAGATAATTGAACGAGAAATGTGACCATGTAAATAGTTGATATCAACCCATATATGTGTATAAAACAATAATTATTTCAAATTTTGTAAACGGGTTAGAATTTTGTTATTGTAATTTGTTCAAGACAAAGAGCTTGAACTTAGTGAAAACCAATTAAATCAAAGATACTCTCTCTTCAACATGATAGAACCCATCGCTGCCATTGGGTCCTTTCATTCGACACAATAGTATTTCTCCAATGGTCTCAATGCCTTGATCCGTAGCTGAAGCTCCAAATACAGTGTCAAATTTGTGACGATACAGATACTCTGGGAATGCTTTTGGTGAATTCTTCTTTTTGGATTTGCTCGTTTTTGCAAGAGTACAGTGAATTTGATTATTGATGGTAGCATCAACCTTGATATGATTTTCCTTAAGTTTTTCATAAATACAAGTCGACAAATCTAAAAAGTTTTTCTGTCCTAGTTGGTGAGTAAAGCTTGGCTCTGAAAAAATCACCCTTCCCTTCTTGAATGCTTTGTCTTCAAATGTATGAACGCCAGATAACTTGAAAGAGAAAGGAAATTGTTCTAAATTATTTTGCATAATTTTCTTCAAGTCCTCTTGACAACTTTTAAAGATTTGAATACAATTGTTCAGATCATCTTGTGTATCGAGCGTCAAGACAAACATGGTAAAGTGCATCTTTTCACGTTCAATGAGATAATCTTCCAAATCAAATGCTTGATCCGTCTGACTTGTTGATTGAATTCTATTCTTATGTTCAAGTAATGCGGAGGCTTGCCAACTCATGACATCATCCAGAATAGATGTTGAATTGATTTTTACTGCAAAGAAGTGAGTGGGTCTAGAGTCAACATTATTGGATGATGAATTTTTATGATAACCTCCTCGTCCACCTCCTCGTCCTCCACCTCTTCCTCCGCCTCTTCCACCTCCTCTATAACTGTTATTATTTGATGATGAACTCATTTCCTTATTTGATGATCTATACAGTAGAGAATGAAAACTTCTAGCAAACCAAGGTTCCGATCTCCAATAAAAACAAGAATTGGTTGTTAACTTTAAGTGTATTAAATGATAATCAATCACGTGGCAATGATGATGACGATTCCGAACAAGCAATCGTTGAATATTTTTTAAAGTCATTTTTTGTTTTTGCATTTGATGGAAACTCTTTAAGGATTTCTGAAATGGTGAACCTTGAAACGTTGATGATGGTTCAAGGTGGAAATTGTGGAATCTCACATGATCTGTGAACACGAGTGAGTTCGTGTTATGTGAAAAAGTGTGTTCAAGAAAGATGATATTCATCAATCCTTGCATGAAATCAATGACAGAAATACATTGATTATTATGTTCAACTATATCATACATGAATGTAATATCAACTCTCAATAATCGCTCGCTTTCATTAAAATTTCAGCCAACTTGTTCAAATATTTTCCATCGACTTCCATTGAGAATTGATCCAAAGCAGTCGAATCAACATCAATCAATCCAATTAAATCCTCATGTTCTTTTGCTTCTTCTGAATGTAATTCTGTTCTTCTTCTTGTCAACATTAATGGTACACAAATTTCAGAATTGGATGCACTGTCACATGCAATATGTCCAGAAAATTCATGAACATTTGGAACACATTGAATTTGTTTAGACACAATACAAGTTCCACACACTCCTTTTCCAAATTTAATTCGAGTACATGCGAGTTTACCATGAAATGGACCTAATACTAATTCTTGTTTGGATAATTCCAATATTGAATTCTTTTTCTGATCAATGAGATAGAAACCAAACCAATTGATGGGATGATTGAATTCATATCGAAGTGTGTGATAAAAAAGAGAGGCACAATTGGCGAGATTGGCTATTAAATTTCGTTCTCCACTCACGACACTTTCAATTTCTGAGAGAAGGCGTTGATAAGTCTCTTCCGAGATGGGTTTCTTTTCATCGGCTTGATGATATGTGTGTGAAGATTTCATCGATGGAGACTTTTTTTTCAAGATACAATTATTCTCACCTACTTCAATCGTTGGGATCTAGATTTTTGTGATTCTGAACATTTTCAAGGTTTTATGAAATTCCAAAAGCACTCTCAAGAAGGTTCTTCAAAAGACATGAAGATTTATTCAAGAAAAAAAATGAGTCAAAAAGCCATTGCGAAATTACGGCAACTTCGAACGTCATCCAAGAAGCAAGAGCTGAACAAGGCTAGCACTGCTCGGGTGAAATCGGAAAAAAGAAATGGAGAAAAGAAGAAGGATGAAGATTTTGATGAAAATTTTTTTAGTTATATGAATGACGATTCCTCGGATGATGAAATGTTGTCTTCGGAATATAAATTTGATCCATCCATCTATGGACAAGTACTTGGAAAGAAGAATGATAAGGAGAGTAGTGTTTTTGAACTTGCAGATGAAAATGATAGCGAGGAGGAATTATCAAGACATTTGGTGTTTTCAACAAACAGTGATAGCGACGATGAAGAAGAACTCCAAGTAAAAGACCTCAAGAAAAACAAAAAGAAGCAAAAGAAGGAAAAGCAACCAAAGCAGCAAGTTCATACGGAAGAAGAAATGCACAATGTTGAGGAAGCTGACGAAATGGAGGATATTCCACAATCTTCATCTGAAAACTCCACCACGAAAAAATCAAAAGATGAAAATGAATGGACAGAAACTGAATTGGTAGAAATGGACAACAACCAGTCAAGTTCTTGGAAAAAAGTGAATTTATCTGATGAAGACGCGTTTGCATGTGAAGGATTATATTCACTTGAAGTTTTAGATACCGATGACGATAGTTACAAAGAAATCATGAGACAACTTTACGGAGATAATTATGATAACAGCACAACCACGTCAGCACACAAGAAAGAAAACAATGAAGAAGACGACGGTGAAGACCATGAAACAACTGATACCAGAACTGAGGAAACAAGTAATAGTAGAACACCTGAGGAAATAAGAAAAGAACGTAATCGAAAGAAGAGAGAGCGAAAGAAGAAAGCTCAGGAAAAGAAACAAGCAGCTGCTGCCTCCAGCAACAAAGATGACAGTACCACCGATGAAAAACAAGAAAATACTGAAGAGGGCACTGAGCAATCAGAAGAAGATGCTGAAGAATCAGAAGAAACCCCAAAGCAATCAGCTCCCCAAGAATCAAAGACAGAACCTGAAAAGAAAAAGAAGGAAAAGGCAGCGGAGCTGAAAGTTGTCAATCAAGATGCTGATTCCATTTCATTGGATGAGTTGAACGAAAAGATGAAGGCATGGAATTTTGATTCTCAAGTCACACTCCATGAACAAATTATTCGAAATTTATATCGATTGGGTTTTTACACACCAACGCCCATCCAAGAAGCATCTATTCCAAAGGCCTTAGCGGAAAAGGCTGACGTTTTAGCAGCAGCAGAGACTGGATCAGGTAAAACTCTTGCGTTTGCTCTTCCAATCATTGAGGAATTACTTCGATTGAAAGAACAGGGCGAAGATTCCTTATCTAAATTTGAAGACACTTCTGCAACAACAGGAGTTGATCTTAATGAAATTGGTGTCAACAAGAAGCGAAAGAAAATGTTACGTGACGTGAAAAAAGACATGTTCCGACTGAAATCTCTCATTTTGTTACCAACAAGAGAATTGGCAGTACAAGTTTCCACCCATATTCAAGCAGTGATTAGAAATACTCCTATTAAGGTTGTAAGCTTGCTAGGAGGCCTAAACGAAGAGAAACAAATCAGAGAGATTCATGTTTTAAAGCCAGATATTATTGTAGCAACTCCTGGAAGATATTGGTATTACATTGACAAGGGCATGTTTGCTTCCAACTCTATTCTTGGTCTTCGATTTTTGGTGATTGACGAAGCAGATCGAATGGTTGCAGATGCCCACTTTTTCGAATTACAATCCATTTTGAGATATATCACTGTAGAGCGATTCAAGAGAAGTCAACAAGCAAATATTTCACCTGAAGACGTTCCCTCACTTCGAAAGTTTATCTCATCCGCCACACTCACCTTCATTGATGACAAGTGGAAACAAAAACTTCAAGACATGTCACAAGAAGAACAAACAAAGCTTCAAACCAACTCAAACAACTATACTTCTACATCTGCCGACGTGGATGAAGATGAAGGAGAGGAAGAGGAACCACAACCTGAAGAGTCAAGTTCTGCAGACAAGAATCTGGACAAACAAAAGAAGAAAAAGAAGAAAGAAAGCAAAATTCAAAAGATTATTCAAAAGATTTTGGCCATACTTGACATGCAAAATCCACTCATCGTGGATCTTACTACATCCAATCTCCTCGCTCACACTCTCCAAGAAGCACACATTGAAAGCACAAGAGAAGACAAAGTCCTATATTTATACTACTTTATCACACTCTATTCTGGTCGTACAGTGGTTTTCACTAATAACATTAAGGCAGTGAGATTTATCGGAAATGTTTTAAAAGAATTATTTATTAAGGGACCCAATTCAGGTGAAACAAAAACTTCAATTGTTTCGCTTCATGGTAAGATGGACCAACAAGCAAGATTTAAAAATTTGGAAAAGTTCAAGAGACAAGAAAATTGCATTCTCATCACAACTGATGTGTTTGCTCGAGGTATTGATATTCCAGATGTGGAAAATGTGGTTCACTTTAATATACCTGCAGATACCAAGACGTATATTCATCGATGTGGTCGTTCAGGACGTGCCGGAAAACAAGGTTTCAGTTTAGCAATTGTTGCTCCAGAGGAACGTAAACAATATTTCCACATTCTTCGTGACACCCAACGAGAAGAAACTGGACTACCAACCTTCCCAATTTCTAACCCTGATTTACTGGAAGTGTTACGTAAGCGTATTCGTCTTGCCATAGAAATTGTAAAGCTTGAAGAAAAGAAAGCAGCCAAGACACAAGAACAAGATTGGTTCACAAAACAAGCCAAAGCATTGGACATTGAATTAGATGATACCTTCTTTAGAGATTTGAAACGAGACCGTGATTCAAAGATGAAAGGGCTCTCCAAACAGCAAGAACAAAATCTTTCAAGAATGAAGAACGATCTATCAACTCTGTTGAAGCAAAATGTATTCATGCAAACGAAAACAAGTCAAAGTGGATCCTCTCGACTTTTCACAGTGGGTGATCCAGAAGTATTGATTTAATTAAGGCACGATTAAGCTCAGCAAGAACAGAGAGAGCTAGAAGTGATTTGGAAAGACAAATGGCTGCCGATGAAGACAAGAAGCAAAAACAATCAGGAGAAGGTTCTAAAAAGAGAAAGAGAAAGTCAAAGAAAGTCAAAGACAGTAAGAAGGTAAAACAAAATGTCTCTAACAATGATGATGGTGACATGGAAGATGATGAATAAATTAGTTAAGTTCTTTTGATAATTTTGATGTATTATATTTTTTGGCGTCAAAGTGTTGACAATTTAGATGTCTTAGGCTTGTTTGGCAATGTAATAAACTGCAACGTATTCAAGTGTAAAATTAAAATTCAATAAATCGATTCATGAAATCAATTTAGAAAATTAAATAACGCAATTTAAAATAATTTCTCTGTAAATATACTCATGATCCAATACCATCACAAACGTACCATTATTTCCTCTAATAAAAGCATCTTCATAATTTCCAGTTAACACCCCGTCCACATATTCCTTTGTCTGTTCCAAAGCCACATTCATATAACCATCCAAACAAGTTAAAATTCCTCTATATTCCGTTCCAGAATTCAATTTTACAATCACTGGTTTTCCGACAATTTCACTTCGTAAGAATTGTGTCGGATCAACATTACTCGATGATGGTGTAGACATTTTTATTATTAAATATTTTTAAAATCATTCACACGTTCTGGCTGCAACTTTATTTCTTAGAGCACTTTTATTCGATCACGACGGATTCGAATTGAGGACGGCTCGATGGGTGTGAGAGGATCTTTCGTTGACAGTTCTGAAATTCTAGGATGGGTTTCGATCGACCTGAGGTAGCTAGTATACTGTCAGACTCCTCATGACCGATTAGTGTCTCAGTATTCAACACAACAATAATTTATATAAGAACCTCCCGCAAATGTATTATTTATAATGTACAACACATGACTCTCAAGACAAGTAACAGAAAAGACCAATATCTGCCTTAAGATGCTGGAAGTTACGGAACAAGGCATCCTTTCTTTCTGTAAATAGACGATACAGGACTGTATTTCCCTTAGCGAATCGTATCAAAGTGAAAGGATCTTCTATAAACTCCATAATATTGACCCAGTATTCATCTGCCAAATCTGAAAATTTAACATCAAGGTTTTCAAATAGTTTGACTGTAGGTTGCGAGTAGTCAATGGGTGTCTTTGGAAGAAGCGAGCAAAACGATGCCGGATTATTGTACCTTAATACAATATCACAAAAAAATGAAATATGATCGTATTCATAAAAAACCCATTCTTCCAATGTCTTGTTCTGTTCTACAGAATTTTCAGTTTTTCGTTTCTTTGGGTTATTCAAATAATTGTCTTTGTAATCTTTCATGAAGGCTTCTTGCAAAATATTTGATGGAATGCCTCGAATTTGACTACAATGACCCAATCGTTCACTAAGTTTTGCGACACGTGAGGGATGAACAAAGCCCATACCATAATCAGTCTTGTCATTGTAAAACTGACATATAGTCAATAAATTAGGATATCTCATATTTTCAATTGCTACTTGTTCTTCGGATTTAGTGCCATTCTTTGCCTCATATTCCTCAGCTAAATCTTGTTCAAACAAAAGCTCTGAGGCCAATAACTCTTCGAATTGTGTTTCATCGGACCAACAGTTCTCCAATTTCAATTTTTCAGCCAACTCACTATACATATGTGTAGCTCTATATCTAAAAGTATCAATATATATTTGAGGCTGTTGATGGTACAAAAATTGTTTCCAATCATTTTCCGACCGCAAATTCCACTCATCATCCTCATCATCATCAACCTCATCATCATCCGCAACCTCATACTCATCATCCTTCTCAACCTTTTCCTCGACTTTATTGTCCAATCGTTTCCGAACTAATGCAAAGATTTTTGAATTAAATCGTAAAAATGGGCATGTACGAACCTGCCTCTTCCAACAGACGTAAATTGAACATGATCACAGTAGTATCAACACCCATTTTTTTATCTTGTTTTTTAAAAGCAAGTTTCACGAAAAATCGAGAGGCTACTTGAACCTGAATCAAGTTCAAAGCATGTTCGACCGGTAGTAGTTGCTGTCATTGTTTGAAAAATGTTTATTAATTCAAAAATACAAATACGAGGAAGTCTTTCAATTCTTTCGAAATATTGAATCAAGAGAGACGCTTTGGTGGCACACCAATGATACGTGTCATTCCAACCTTTAAATATAACAAACTCTTCCTTAATCACATGAAACATCTTCATCTAATATCTGTTTTGAGTGTATACTACATCTGATTTTAAGGTTTACAACAAAGTATGTTTAATAAGATCACACTAGTGAAATTGGTTAAAAATAATCAAAAAATAAAAAATGGAATCTTTGAAACATAAAATTTCAGAGGTGGTTCATCACTTCATCGAAGAAAGTACATCGGAAGAGCAAGGAACAAGATTTAATCATCATCATCAACAAGAACATCCTCATCAACACCAAGAAACAACAGCTCATCATGAACATACATCATCCTGCTCTCAGGTCGTTCATCATCCATGCGATCAATCTACGAGATTTAATGAGAATAATCATCATCATCAGGATCATGCTTCATCGGAAGAGGAATATCCACATCATGAACATCATACAAGCCAATCAACAAGAATGGATCATCATGAAGCTCCTCATCATCCTCCTCACCATGAAAAGTAATCATGATCTCTCTCTGTAATAATTTTCAAAAAATTAAAATACATAATCGTAATTGAAAAACATCTATATCATAGAAATGTTAAAATTATTTGGACTTGATTTTTTGTAATTGAGTGGTCAAATTTTCAATCAACTTGTCATAACCACCCAATTGCTCACAACAATGAATAGCCAATTTGATCGTTTCAACATTATTTCGCTCAATGGCAAGACTTTCTTCACATGCTTCTAGTGCCTCATCAAACATTTGTAAATCCCTAAAATTCATGGCAATGTTATCCCATGCTTCAAACAATTTTGGATGAATTTTCAAACATTGTTTGTATAAGGCAATTCCTTCTTCCAGATCGCTACAATTCAGTGCTTGATCAAAGAGAGAGGAATACTTGTCATAGACCTCATCAAAAGTCTCTACCTTATTATTGATGAGCAAAAATCGAGTATAATCCGTAAGTTCCAAATATGTGAGAAATCCTCTGAGCTCTGATTCTTGAACAGATTGTTGACCGTAGAGAATAAATTCAGAGCTTGACGTTTCGTCTTCTTCTTGAAAGGACATGACCGAATTCAACGGGGAATGCATGATTAACAATTTACAATGTTTTGAAAGGTATTCGCTTTGAGCATCTGTCCATGGTTGCTTTCGAATCTTGTCTAACATTTGTTCCATATGTTTGGTTGAATGGTCATTCTCGTCTCTTATTTGTGAATTAATTCGCGTGCAAACTGCTTGGTAAATGGTTTGTGGATTTGCCTCGAGAAGTGTTGTCCATCCTTCAGGAGGTTCAATTTTACTGGTTCTCAGAGAGACATGATAACAATAATGATCATCACCTAATGAATCAATTTCCAGAATTTTGGTAATCAAGAATGAATGAATGTGGTCATGATTCGACGAAGTTTCTCGTTTAATAATGACATCTCCCTTTTGAAACAAGTGAGACATTTTTCTGTGTGGAGTAAATTCGTTTTTGAAATTGCATCAGAACAAGAAAGGACATTATTCTTGTTGTAAATTATTAGCGAGAATCATTCATTAATGCATTGTCGTCTAGATACCACGATGGAGGCCTACAATATTTTTCACTATTTCGAATACTTTCCAAATCATTCTTTTTGAATAGGTCAATAAATTCCACTGCACGATGGAATACTTCCTTAGAGGTCAAATCATCGACACCAATCACGACAAATTCCTTTCCACTCTTCACAATATTATCCATTTGTAAATTTCTGTACTTCATATAATATTTCCAAATCAACGAGTCGAATTTTTGTGAAAATTCATTAAAGTCATCTCCTCGATTGGGATGTTTTGTAACGGTTCGATTCCATCGACGTTTTTTAGCAACTTCTCGATCGGTGGTGTCCAAGAAAATGATGGCATCAAAACATCGTGTGACCACCTCTTGTTGACAACACGATAAATAGCCTTCTGCAAAGAGAAGACGATTATTTCTGTATTTGGAGAGCATGTTGTTGATTTCGGTTTCAAATTTGTTGAAATCCACAGATTCCATGCATTCCATATTGCCTTTCAGTTCTGGATCCATTTTATGTTCATCATTCATTTTGCTATTAATAATGGAGAGAATTTAGTACAATTGCCAAAGAAAATATATATTACCCTCAATCACCTACCTCCGATAAAGGTCTTGACAAACTGACACCACTTGATAATGTTTATTTAGAGCTTTGGCCAATGTTGATTTTCTAAATGTATGAATTGTAAATCCGAACACAAATAATGATATCGATCAACAAAATCCAACATGCAACATTGGACGACCTACCCCGACGATGTGGATCCACAAATACAAATAACTGTTGTCTTTTCTGCGTAATAGAGAGTTTCTTGTTGACACATTTTTTGAGTTGTTGTAAGTCACATCGTTTGCTTATTAATCTTCTTCAATCGTAATTTTCGGAATTGAACCAGATTCATTTCCTTCCAATCGATCCACGACACGTCTTGCTATTTTCACAAAGGCAGCTGCTCGTTCACTTTGTGGATCTGAAATCACAACCGGCCTTCCAGCATCACTGGTTTCACAAATTTGAGTATGTAAAGGAATTTCGCCAATGAATTCCAGTCCCATTTCCTGTGCAGTTCTCCGAGCTCCATTATGACCGAAAATGTGTTCTTCATGACCACAATTTGAGCACTTGAAATAGCTCATATTTTCAACAACCCCGAGAATTGGTACAGACAATTTTCTGAACATATTGACGCCTCGTCTAACATCAATTAAAGCAATGTCTTGTGGTGTGCTCACAATAACAGCACCAGAAAGTTGAACTCTTTGGCAAATAGAAAGTTGTGCATCTCCTATTTGTTGTTTTGCAATGAAGGATGCATAGTACCAAATAAATTGAAATTACAACATCGGTATTACAACATTGGTATTACAATATTGCATCACATGGTGACAGATCAAATAAAACTCACCTGTTCCAGGAGGTAAATCAATAACCAAAATATCCAATTCACCCCATTCCACTTGAGTCAATAATTGATCTACAGCACCCATCACCATAGGTCCTCTCCAAATAGTTGGTGCATCTTCTTGAATTAAAAATCCCATACTCATCACTCGCACTCCATAATTCGATTTAGGAATGATTTTTCTTGTGTCTTCATCCATGTTTGGCTTTCCACTCACATTCATCATTCGGTGAATGCTTGGGCCATAGATATCTGCATCCAGTAAGCCTACCGATTTTTGGCAGAAGGAGGACAAAGCAAGTGCCAAATTGGTGGCGACTGTGCTTTTACCAACACCTCCTTTTCCACTGCTCACCACAATAATATGTTTGATGCCTGGGAGTGGATTTGAAGCAGGCTGTTTGGTGTTCGTTGTTGCTGATGTGGCTGCTGGATGTACTTGATGACCATGATCGGAGTGGAAAGATGAAACAATGCTGGTGGAGAAATTTCTGGTGTTGCTGTAATTGTTGTTATTACAATAGCAAGGAACGTGTAATACGCTTTTCGGTTGCAGCGAGGAAATCGAATTGGATGATGCCAGCTTTTTGAGAGAAACAAAAGAAAGAGTTTTTGATGTTGCTCGTTTCATTTTTTAAGGCTTTAATTTGGAAAATCATTTTTCGATCAAGAGTTTATAGAGTAATTTTTGAAAGATTGGCCTGAATTCGAGAACAATACTTTTGAACGCCTGCATCATCTTGGCTCTTGACCATTATTTCTGCAATGGTTTTTTCGAAATTCAGTTGTTTTAACACAACACAACATTCTTCATATTGGCAAAAGTTGCCCAACGAAAACAAGGCAATTTTTTTTGCGCTGGAATTCTCGTCGTGCAGTGTCTTAACCAGTGCTTCGATTGCTCCACTTTTAAGCAAGTCTTTCACCAATTCATTGGAGTTTCTCACTAAATTACCGAGAGCACCTGCAGCATTGGCCTTTGTCTTTTCGTCTGAGTTTTCAGCCAGCAGCTCAATAAGAGGGGGAATACATGGAGCGAGAGGTTTGTACAAGTTGTTGTTGTGGAAGCAGGCGTTTCCAATGGCAAAGCATGCAAATTTCCGTGTGTTGGCATCCATATCCTTACATCGTTGAATAAGGTCTGGAATGAGAGCATGTTGTTCTAGAGCTTCATAAAAAAATGCAGAATGTCTACACATGTTGCCTATCAAGTTGCAAACTTTTGCTCTCACCTCACTCTCCCTGTGTCGCAATAGCTCCTTAATGAAGGTATAGATTTTAGCTTGATGAATTTGTTTGTAATAGTCTTTGCTCATTCTCGCTATTTGACTCAAAATTGATAGTCCATCCATTATAATGGAAGGAGGATTCGAAGGATCAATTACTTTTTGAACAAACTCTGGTTGCAATCCTCCATACTTAATATACTGTTTAGTAAAGTAGTTTGATGTCAATACCATGCTAGCCAAAAAGTTCAAAGATGATCCAAAATTATCCATGGACACAAACTCCAAATTGGAAATACAGTATTTCACTAGCTCCTCTTTGTGCATAATCTTGATCAACTCTGCTAATAATTTTTCATTTTCTTTTTCCTGGATACTTGCTTGGTTATATAATAAATGTAAAAATCCAACGGTTGCATTAATGAGATTACTTAAATAGAGGCCGCCTCCGTTTCGTGACACGGGCCACTTGGAAAAAGATTGTAAAATTTTGTCTTTTAAGGCTTGAATTAGTGCTCTTACAATGCTCATATCTCCCACCAAGTTATTAATATTTTCTGAGTTACAGGTTGCAATGTCATACATTAATTTCAAGGATGCCAAGACTGCTTCAGGAGAGAGTTCAATATCACTGGATTTCAATCGTTCACACACAGATTTCCAAGTTCCTGTTTTAACAAGCAAATTGTTAAATGAAGCATTCCATAATTCAGAAACCTGGTTGAATAACATAATTATTCCATCTAACAAACCAACGTCTGGAAATCCAAAGCCAGATCCTTCCACTCGTTTTACTTCATGCAGCTGATATATTGAAAACTGTTTCACATAGTTCAATAATTGTAGCAAAACATTAGAGAACTTACATCTTTGATGAGAATGTCATTAATTTTCCCTAAACCAACAGGCGTGAATAACTCGGATATTATCCTCTTTTTCAGTGCTGAATCCTGGGCAAGCCGAGAAAGTAAAAGCACACAAAAACATTTCAGCCTCTCGTCAAGGGATGTGTTAATTATGACAACACAATTGCCAATCAAAGCATCATTGTCTTTTCCAAGCTGGCTAATAATTTTTGGCGAGTCCTTGAAAATGATTGAAAGCGTTAAAGCAGACAATTCGGTCTCATACATTGTCTTAATGTCGGTTGTATCTTTCACAAGGCTAATTAGTGATTGTAAACTTGAAATGTCTGAAGACATTTGATGAGAAAAATCTGTTGAAAATCTACAAAGTTGATAGATCGTTCTGAGTGTTGCCACTCTCACGTTTGCCTCTTGGTGGGTAAAGAGCTCTGATAAAGCTGGAAGAACATTTTGTTTCAAGGCTGCCTTCGCAATAGCTCCTCGTATGGTGTTATCTTGACTGCACTCAACTATTTCTGTGCTCAGTGTGTTTTCTGTTTGGAAAATTGACGGGAATTGGAAAATTTCTCCTTCCACAGGGTGAACAAGCTCAGCCAGTGCCTTAATGGTGGTTGTTGTCAAGTGCTGCACGAACTTTTTCTCTGTCTTGACAATTTTAAAATCCAAGCAAGAGCATACTGCATCATGCCATTGTAATTCTTTCAAGGATTCAAACACCTGGCTTGTTTGGAAAGGTACAAAACCAATTTTGATCGATAATTCTTTGAGACACTTCATTGCATATATTTGAACAGACAGAGTGTTGTCGTACCTGTAATCAACTAATGCGGGTAATATAGTAAAGAAATCTGCAATAACCGATGTGATGTTTTCAATACCGTATGGAAGTGCAAAATGAAGAGCAATCAAAGCATCTTGAACAGTTGGTTTGGTATCAAATTTAGCTCCTGCAAATTCTGTTTTCATAATACAGTACGTTGCAATAATATATACATTGTCATTAACCTACCTTTCAGAAATGCTAAAAGACTAGTCACAACGTTTGCATCAATGAGATTATCAGAGTCTTCTTCCTCGCATTTTTCAAGAGCTTTAGCCAAAATTTTGAGAGAAGTCTGTACAATTTTTGTTGATTTCGTTTTGAACGCCGTTTGGCTCACCTTAATAGTATTTGCAAGTTTGTCCAAGTATTCAACATTTTTCATAACTGTCTTTGGACCTGTTTCGTCCTTAATTAAGGTAGCTTCAATGTCAGTAATTGAGACTGGTTCAAAGAATTGATGAGAATTTGAGCAAGATATCCAATGCTGAAAACTTACTTTCTTGTTTTGGTTCGATTTTTTTCTTGACTCTAGTTTGAGTAAGGTTTTTAGCGGGTGTCTTTGGTTTTTTCTTTGATTTTTCGTCTGTTTGTTTGCGGTTGAGCGCGACAATTTGCTCAAACATTTCAAGCCTCTTTCTTCCAATATTTTCTTGTAACATTCGCTCTCTCACTTCTCTACAATAAAGAAATCAGTCAGACTTCAAAGTATTGTGGAGCTTTTCAAACTTACTTTTCTTCTTTTGTTTCTCGCACGAATGGATGATCCAACAATTTGGGCCAGTCCAACCGTTGTTTTGGAGCCTTGTTTAATAAACCTCTAAGGAAGCTTTTCATGGGAGGGCTGATGTATGGTGGGTATTTTACAGGATCTTTGACAATGAATTGAATGAGTGAGAAGAAGTTGTTTGTGAAGAAGGGAGGCTTTCCGACAACAAGTTCATACAAAATTACGCCCAATGACCACAAGTCCGCCGTGTGATTGTAGGGTTGTTCTTGAACTAATTCTGGGGCCATGTACAATGGTGTACCTTTGATAGATGTAAGTACCATTGTATTGCACGACATGACTCTGGCAAAACCAAAATCACACAATTTAATGGCACCATCGGAACCAATTAAAATGTTTTGTGGTTTCATGTCTGGCGAGAGAGCAGTGTAAACAAAAGCATAAACATCACTATTGTTGTAAAGAACATACCTCTGTGTATAATTCTGTTGGAATGCAAATAGTGCAACGCTCTCACTAGCTGCTTGGCAATTTTCCCAACAACATCCTCAGGCAAACGTTCATCATCTTCCAAAATTTCGAAAAGTTCTCCCTGTGCAAATTCCATCACTACACAGAATTCTTCCTTCGTTTCAAATGAATCCAACATCAAAACTATATTCTCATGATTAAGCTTTTTTAAAATGTTGATCTCTTGACGGAGGTTGTATAACTCTTTTTCATTCTTTCCCTTCTTCGGAATAAATTTCATGGCCACGATTTGACTCGTAAATTTTCTTCGGCCCTTAAATACTTTTCCAAAAGAGCCCTCTCCAATCAACTCCAGAACATGGTAGTCATCTATTGAACTCGAGTACGTTTTACCAGTGTGATTATTTGATGAACTGGCTTCCGTCTGTTGTTTGAGCATATTTTTTTTGTAGTTTTGTGCGTGTTCATGGCGCCAAAAAACTTGTGTCAATATTGTCAAAAATAAAAATTAATACATTTCAATTCATAAATGTTGCAATCCATATTCCACAAGAACATTGATAACAACGTTGTTCTTCTTGGTGTTCGTGTGCACACGATAATTCGGGACCCAACCACAGGTGCAATTTGGAATCATCGTCGTGCACTCATTTTTCTCATCAAAATAAAAAATGAAACGAACCAACGAAGGAGATTTCAAACAAGTCGGTGATGATAACAACACAAATCAACAATCATCATCGGCTATGGTGGATGAAGAAAAATCAGCAGAACTCATCAACACAAATGTTCAAGTTTTTCCAGCAATTCCATATCGAGAAAAAAAGAAAGCCTCTTCAAAAGAGCAATATTCACGATTTCCGGTTCGTGTAAGAGCTCACTGCAATCCTCTGAGCGATGACTTTTTTGATTATCCTAAAAAACCTAGTGATGTGAATTGGCAAGAAATGTATCCAAAGATGAATATTGAAACAGAGAAGGTTCAAATTTTGGACGTTGGATGTGCCTACGGAGGATTAATCACCTCCATTGCTCCCGTGTTTCCTAAAACTTATATTTTGGGAGTAGAAATTCGAAAGAAAGTTGCAGAATTTACACAGCAGCGAATTTTAGCCCTTCGGGAAGGAAAAGCACTCGATGAAACTCCTCAAGATAAAGCCAAAGTTGAAACCGGTCACGATTTTCACAACGTTTGGGCATTACGATCAAATGCCATGAAATTCCTTCCAAACTACTTTAAAAAAGGACAATTGAAAAAGATATTATTCATGTTTCCAGATCCACATTTCAAGAAGAAGAACCATAGAAGAAGAATTGTTAGCCCCTCCCTCATTCCCGAATATTCCTATCTGTTAGAAGTTGGAGGATTGATTTACACAATTACAGACGTGCAAGAGCTAGGTGAATGGATGGCCAAGAGTTTTGAAGAGGAGTTGGTTCCTCTGGGTGCTTTTGAAAGAGTTTCTCAAGAAGAGCTCGATAAGGACCCACTCATTCCATTTATTATGAGTTCTAGCGAGGATGGCCAAAGAACGAGCGAACAACATTTGTCAAAGCATTTGGCAGTATTCAGAAAACTCAAATAAATTATTTCATTAATTTTGTGTCAACTTGTCGATATTCCTTAAATTGACAAATTATAATATATTACGATCCAAGACATACCAATTCTCGAATAACAAGGTTGTTTTTCAATGCACTCCACGAATAGATGAACGGCATTAAGTTGTTTTGTTTACAATTTATTGAATCTATTTCCTATTCACAAAGTGCCACTCCAAAGTAATAATCAGAGTCAGCCATAACCACACGATTACCCAAATCTTCAATTTTTCTTGGTTCCAACTCCTTGTAAAGATATCTATAATTTTCAGATTCTTAAAGTGGTAAAAATTCCAATTTCGAGATGATAAATTGAAGTAGCAATTAATCATGAACCTACCTTGATGACCAAGACGCCCGTCACTTCCACATCCAAAGCTCAGTAAGGAATTATCGACAGTTTGTGCAAAATTATGAATTCCTCCTGGAACCAAGTGCTTGATTTTTGCTCCATTTTCCAAGATAATTTTTACAGGTACAGGTTGATCGTCGGTGGTCTGGGTTCCCAGTTTGTACTTGTAACCTGAGCCAAATGTATGCATGAATCCGTTCGAATCTAATACCATACCATGACAATGATGTGACGAGCCACGAGAGCATGCCACTTGAACTGCCTCAATCGGTTGAGAAAAATTAACTTTTGTTGGCAAGTGTCCCGACTTATTTCTCACATTACCAATTCCTAATTGAAAGCATGCATTGGAGCCAAATCCGTAAACATCTCCATTGGTAGCAATTGCCAACGTGGAGTCATAGCCCAAATCAATATCTTTAAATTCAGTCACTATCTCGGATCCATTCGAAAAGACGAGTGGAGTGAACGAGTTCACATCACAATTCTCCTCCTTGAAACCACATTTGTGGGACGTATTCTTTCCAATCATGAAAACATGTCCTTTTCGTGTTAAGGCACAAGAATACCCATTTCCAGCACGAATCGACACAACTTCATCATCACTCGCACAAGGTACTTGAAACACTGTGGGTTTTGTAAACTGCAAACTTGAACTCAATTTGCCCCAAAGCATGACTTTGGATTCACCAGCATGTCGTACCAAACACGAACCATGTCTGTAACCTGCAGCAATGACACTAGCATTGGAAATGGTCGGAATCTTTACAGGTACACTCAAACGATCCTTCTCATCTCCCATTCCTAATCGGAAATCTTGATTTTTCCCCAATGCATAGACATGACCCTGATCGTCCAATAACAGTAAAAAGCTTCCACCAGCACTCACTTGAATAATTTTAGTATTCACGAGAGGAGAAGGATTGGAAATTCCGGAGGGAGCCTTCTTCTCACTCGTAGCAATCAAATGAGGTGTATTCGATTGAATGCCTTTGACTCCAATCGCTCCCCAAAAGTAGACATGAGATCTTGTGGTTGAAGATGATTTCATCATTTTTTGTTGTTTGGAAACATGTTTAATCTCTCGAGAGATTCGTTTTGAAAACAACGAAATTTTTATGTAAAGATTTTGCCATTGGAAAAAGATTTGTTATCTTCCAGTCCCTAAATGAACTTTTCATGAAATTTGATTGAGAAGGACCAAAGTTCAAAAAAAGGGTTTAAGGCATACAGTCCTTGGAATTAATGTGTGATGAATGTTGGATTGCTGCTTGATTTGGGTTTTTACGATACACAACTGAAAGATTAATAAAGCAAATGCCTTCCCAGTGAAACGTGTTCGAAAGTTGAACACTTTCAACAATTTTGTTGTTGGTTCTCGAGAGTGAATTTTCCAAGTACAAAAAATGCAACCAACAAGCAGTGCCCGCTACATTCATTCTGACTCGACTTCGGACCACAACGGTAGTGGCAGTCTTGATGAACATTCGTTCGGAAACAATAATAACAACCATTCACTTCAATTTCTATCTTCTTCTCCCTATTCTACTTCTCCCATGTTTCTTCAACAACATTCCATCTTAAAGACTCATCATCACTCTAATTTTTATTTATGCACGTTTGATGCAAGGTTATTATCGAGTGCGGAAGGCTTGAATTTTATTTTGTCTGCAATCAAGTCCGAGAAGAACAGACTAGCGGAGAGGGATGAAAAAGGTAAAATTATTGTGGTAGCTCCCTCGAATCTGGGTATTAACGAGAATCAACACTTGTTGAAAATTGTTAGAAAATTAGCCAAGCAATCCGAACACGATTTTATTTCTTCATCAATGAATAGAAGAAATTCGAGTGATAGTGATGAGTCGTCAGGACATGCATCTTACTCGAATCGTTTGTCCTCTCCGGCCACTCCTCCTACACAGAGCGAGCAACTTTCGACAATTGTGGATGACTATCTGGACGAATTGTTACGTCCTCTTCAACAACTCTACAAGCAGTACTCATCACTTGATACCCACACCTTCTCAGAGTACAGAGCAAAATTAAGAAATCTCTTTATTGGTGTTAGTTTATTGGCAGATGCTGCTCCAAAAGTGATTGCCAAAATTGTGGGATGCTATAGTGAAATGGTTTGCAATTTCTTGCTGGAGTATTTGCAATATGAAGGAGAACGTAATTCTCTTTCTTTTGCATTTCTAGATAGTAAGCAGTATCTCGTGACGGCAATTGAAGAAGTCACTCATAGCGACAAGGTTAACTTTACAATTTATGAGCAAAGAAAGAAAGACCAATATTTAAGAGCTCACTATGATTCACCTCTCGTTGATACAGATTTAATTGAAGAATTGAATGGTCATGTTGCTGATGTGTTGATAGCACAAGGAAATGTTGGATGTGACAATAAGGGTGATGTTGTGCTGTTTGACATTAATAGCCCAAATTCGGACATGTCAGTCGCCATATTTGCTACCAAGCTTGATATTGGAAGTGTTGATTTTTGGACAAAAGATGGTGGCATCTTCACTTGTTCCGAAATGAAAACAACCAATGCCAAATTTGTGCTAGAGCTATCCTATCATGAAGCACTAGAAATAGCAACCTCTGATAATTTCAAAGTATTACAACCCAGAAGTCTCAAAATCTTGCAAGAATCAGACATTCACATTAGAATACGATCTGTAAAACTTTTTAATCGTTTTTCAAAAGGCTACCTTGACAAGGAGTACATTACAGTCATTAAGAGCGACTCGTCCAATGACGACAACGACACTGACGAAAATCATGTCACCAGCTTGACCTACGAAGAAAAAGTGCCACATGTCAAGTGCATTTGTATCCGACGAGATATTTTAATGCTCTCAATTGACACTTTGGATATGTGGCAAAAAGTCGGTTTTTTGGCAGACGTATTTGGAAAATTTAAAAAGTATAATATTTCCGTAGATTTTGTGACAACATCAGAAGCCAACATTACCATCACATTGGATGCAACCAATAAGCTTGACAATGAAGTTCTGAATAAGTTAGTGAACGATTTGAGGTCCATGAATTGTCGGGTTGAGATCATTGGACCTTGTTCTGCCTTATCTCTCATTGGAAAGAATATCAGATCATTCTTACCTCGTCTCTCATCTGGATTGACTTATTTCTCTGGACAAAAGATACATTCTGTGGCACTTGCTGCATCCGATGTGAATTTAACCTTTTTGCTCGATCAAAATAATTCCAATGAACAATTATTGAAAGAATTACATGACTGGGTCTTTATTAAGCAATTCATTGATTCACACTATATTGGACCCACATGGTCAGAACTCTTTGAAACACAAACACAGAAAGTGAATGATGTGAGCGGAAGGCATGTTTGGTGGCGTCGTAAGAGACAGCAATTACTTGATCTGGTTGAAAAGGAAGATCAAGCTATTTATGCCTACGATGTGGAACAATTCTTAGCAAACGCTCAAAAACTCATCAACATTTCCAGTAGAAATAATGGTCCAGTCGATCAAATTTTCTTTGCCCTCAAATCAAATCCACATCCAGAAATACTCAAAATTTTTGAGAGTGTTGGCTTTGGACTCGAATGCGTTTCTATCGATGAAGTTCGAATGGTGTGTTCCTTATTCCCAAATATTGATCGAGCGAACCGAATTCTCTTCACACCCAATTTTGCTCCCAAGAAGGAATATCGAGAGGCTCTTAGTCTTGGTGTCATGTTAACAATTGACTCGTTATATCCTCTCATGAATTGGGGAGAGTTATTGAGAGGCAAATCTGTCCTTTTGAGAATCGATCCAGGAGCAGGCAAAGGACATCACGCCAAAGTCAAAACAAGTGGTGTTCAGTCCAAGTTTGGAATTCATATTAGTGATATTCCTCAAGCAGTCGAGTTGTGTGCTCAATACAATATCACAGTGATAGGTCTTCATGCTCATGTTGGAAGTGGAATTTTGGATGAGGCAGAAGCATGGAAAAAGACGGCTGTCACATTAGCTCAGCTTATTTCAGAGCATCCAAAACTCATGAACGATGTGAAAATGATTGACTGTGGAGGAGGTTTAGGAGTTCCTTATGTTCCATACAAACAAACAGAGCTTGATTTAACAGAAGTAGCAAAAGCAATGATTGACTTTAAAAAGAATCACAATCCAACAAACGTTAAATTGTGTATGGAACCTGGACGTTTCCTTACTGCCAATGCTGGAGTTTTGTTGGCAAGAGTCACACAAATCAAGAACAAGATGAACAAGCTGTTTGTTGGAATTGAGACTGGAATGAATTCCTTAATTCGACCAACGTTGTATGATGCCCATCATGAAATTGTGAATCTCTCAAAAATTAGTGATCCTAATAGTGACGATCCAGCTGAAAGTACCATGGTAGCTGATATTGTTGGGCCAATTTGTGAAAGTGGTGATGTCTTTGGAACAGATCGAGCCATTTCTAGCGAAACACGAGAGGGTGACATTTTGTGCATTTGTACGGCTGGAAGTTATGGTTACAGCATGTCCTCGCATTACAACAACCGAGTTCCTGCGAAGGAGATTTTCATTATGCCTCAAAATGGCAGCAAGAATTAAAATGTTTCAAAATTTATTCATTGCTCACAGCAGTTTGCTCTGTCTCTGCAGGTTTAGTGGCCTTTTTCTTCTTCTTTTTAGGCTTCTTTAAATCCATTGAATTATCAATGAATTGTTTCTTTTCCTTTTGCTTCTCTCTTCTCTTTCTTTTCTTTTCCATTATCGCTGCATTCCTCAAAATGCTTTGTTTAATAGGTTGAGGGAATTTAATCTTCTTTGCCTCTTGTTTTTTCTTGATGAGCTCAATGTGATGTTCAAATGTCTGCTTTGGAATTGAGGCAATTGGTAATGTGACCATCACAATTCCATTCTTCAAAAATTGTGCATTTGCTTTTTCCTTATTCACTTTAATGAGACCAGGATACTTTCGTTGAATCCACAACTTTTTAGTATACCCAGAGTATCGACCGTGAATTCTCCATCTTCAACATCAATTCTCACAAACTTTTCTGGTATTTTGTGCAAAATAATGACAATCTTTAAAACCTTTCTCACAATATTCACTCGGAATGAAACTGGAACTTTTTGATATTTCTGAGAATTTTCAGATGAAATGATTAACTCTTCGTCCTTCTCTGGAACTTTTTCTTCCGTGATTGGAATTTTTGTTTTCTTTGATGATGCTGTTGATGATGATGCATTCATTTCCGATACCAATTCAAATTGTTCTTCAATTTCTTTGAGAAAATCTTCTTCGGGAAAGTCCAAATTCAAATCATCACTCTCTCCCATCACATTCTGTTCCGTATCCGCATTGATATTTTCTACGGCATCTTGTTCTTCCTCCTTGCGGGATGCTTCTTCTTCTGGAGAAGCCTTTCTCTTGGGTGCTTTTCGTTTGTTGCTTTGTTTTTGTTGTTCAGACATTTTTTTGAAGTTAATAATTTTCCATTTTAATAAATTCAAAAAAATGTTTCTTCTTAATGTTTGATGATGTGAGTTGTTGGAAGAAAATCTTCATGAAAATCCAATTTTAACCATCGGGATACTCTTTTCCAAGTTTGTAATCCCATATACATACTACACAATAGATTGGAAATTCCAAAACCAAGCAAGGCTCCACTCACTACGCATACACTCTTCAAGAAGGTCCTTCTTTTCGATGAAGATGGGTTCTCAATGAATAGATAGGGAATTCCACCTCCTATTACACATCCACTCAATGGAATGATCAATTTGTGGAGTAGGAAATGTTTGAGGATTTTCGTAGAGAAGGAAATGAGCATTCGGAAAAGAGAACGAAATAGAAAATGATCATCATCCATACTTTCGTTGTGGTCTGAGGATGCAACGGTTGTAGAGACTTGCCGTGTATGATTCGTGGCTGGTTCTTGGCGAAACATTTTTTCAAATTCAATCCAGTGGAAGAATTCATTGAGAATCTAAAACGCATTTGGAAAGAAACAAGAATTAAGGTCATCCGATGATCGTGGCTTAGACTCGACTACTACGCTCAACCATAGCACCTTCGTCACGAAAATCCAACATTAATAATCGAGAAGCTCTTTTCCAAGTCTGCAATCCGACATACATGCTACACAACAAGTTAGAAATTCCTAAACCTAACAAGGCACCACTTGCAACACACAAACTTTTCATGAAGGTATTCCCTTTCGACCGTATTTTCGAATGAGAAGAGGCTGTAGTACTATTCTCAGAAATGAATAGAAACGAAATGCCACCTCCGATCACACATCCACTCAATATAAATGTGAATGGAACCATCAATTTGTGGAGTAGGAAATGTCGGAATAGTTTGTTGGAGAAGGAACAGAACATTTGGAAGAGAGAATGAAAGAGTGCATTTTCATCCAGGGTGACATGATCCGTAGCGACTTGAAGTGGTGTGGAGACTTGTTGCCGATGTTGATCAGAAAACATTTTTTGAAGAGATTGATCAAGTTCAGTGTGGGAGTGCAACTCTACATTAATTTAGAATCTAATCTATTATGGAAAGAAGTAAGGTCGATCACTGTTGAGAACCTTAGGTACAATTTTTCTAACCTAGTTGGAGCAAGGAATGTTCCTTGTTGATACAAAGCTCGTTTGCAATGACATTCCAAAAAAACCGCGCATCCTTGTTAGGTGATTCCACATTTTCAAAGTTGGAATTTCTTGGATTTTAAAGGAGAATCTCATATGTTGAATCTTGTGAGACAAAGACTGCACCATGGCGTTGGGAATTCCACAATGATTTGTAAAAACAAAATATTTCACACAACAAACGAGAGAGTCATAATAACCCATTGATCAATTCCTTGAGATGTTGCAACAAAGTCCCAACAATTCTTCATTCCATCACCATGGTCGTGACAACGATCTGCTCCAACAACAAAGCAACAAATACAGAAAGATTAACGATCAACTCTCGAGTGTCTTGAGTGAATATCAAGATCTTCGTCCTCCCAATATTGTGGTCATTGGAGAGCAAAGTGCTGGTAAAAGCTCCGTGTTGGAATATTTGAGTGGTATTCGCTTTGTTACAGGTAAGTTTAGTGATGTCCACATTTCACAACAAACCTTCACAATAAAGGGCAAAACATGGTGACCAAGTGTCCTTTGCAACTACGTATGGTCAACTCCAAGTCATCCAGTGGAAGCAAAGCAGTGATTAAATCCAACATCTATCTCACCAAACATTCCAACAAGCCCATCACCATTGAAAACCCAGAAATCAATGATGGTGCTCAGCAACTCGAAGAGGCCATTCAACACTTGACCTCGCTCCATCTCCAGGAAGAAGGGTACACTGGTGATGTTTCCAGAGTGTCAACACATCTCATTGAAGTAGAGATTACTTCTCCCAATGTACCAGATCTCACTTTGATTGATCTTCCTGGACTCATTACCACCAGTAATGAAAAAAATCCAACCTTAAAAGACGACATTCGTCAGTTAGTGAAAAGGAATACGACGGATCGAGATTGCATTCTAATAGTGGGAGATGCTGGTCGAGATTTACAGACCATTGTGGGCTTTGAGGAAGCACGAGAGAAGGATCCTTCTCAGAAACGTACCTTGTGTGCATTGACAAGAGTCGACAAGCATGTCAACGACATTGAAACGTTGAATAAGATGATAGAGTCGTTGAATAATCGTGGACCCATTAAATTAGTGCATGGATATGTAGGATTAAGAAATCGATAGAGTGATGAACGAGATCTCTCCATTGAGGAATGTGAGGAAAAGGAAGCAAGTGTCATGAAAAAGCTAACTACTGTTTCAGATCATTTCAAGGGACGAAAGGTAAGTGAAACTGTTGTGGCTTTGGTCCATAATATTATGACGATGGATTGATGATTGGTGATAACAATGTACATAGGCATTAATCAAAAAACTCACTGACATTCAGAACGACCATTTGAAATCAAGTTTACCTGATCTCAGAGAGAAGCTCAAAATTGAATTGAAAAAGGTCAATGAAGAGATTGAGAACTTCTCAGCGAATGTGACTGCTTATTTAGAAGGTGAGGAATCACTCGTTTCACTCTTTGAAGACAATGCCAAGAAAATTGTGAAGGAATTTGAACGAGTGGCCACTCATCAAGGAGCATGTATCAACGAAGAACAAAGTGAAGACGAGGTTTTTAAAAAGTTAAATCATGACGACGACAATGAATCAAACAAGGTCTTTTCCCTACCTGACTTTTCCAAATCCATGGAAAATATGAAGAATTCGATCATGCAAGCAAGTGAAATTCAGTTGGATGACGATAAATGTTATTTAGAGCTTGCCATGAACATGCTCGAAAAACAAAGAGGTTTTCCAGGGTTACCAGACCTCTACCAGCCAACGATACTAATTGAGCTGACCAAGTTAAAACTTTCTTCCATGCAAAAAAGCGTAACCACGACTTCCGAAGAAGTGCTTCAGGAATGGAAATCTCTTGTACTGGATTCTATCATTCCAAAAAGTGTCAAACAGGTTGTGGATAAGGATTCAACGACTGATATGCTGCAACATCATTTATCCACTCTTCTCGATAAGCAGATTGAGAAAGCAATCAAGCTCATTGAACACTATTTTAATATAGAACGTCACAGAACAACCACGTTGAACTCTAACTATGAACATCATCAAAAAACACTTGCAAAATATGCAAACGAGCTTCGAAATCCAACAAGAGATGCGAAACAAGTTCAAGAACATGGCTTACCTAAGGCTGATCAAACATTCATTGACACAGCTTGTCAAAAGGATGTGGCAACAACACGACAAAGTTCTTACAGCTTCTGCAGCTATGGATCTATTGATCAAATTTAAAGCATACTTGAACATTGTGTGCACCAGAGTGGCCGATCACTTCGACATTTACTTGTACGATCTTCTGTTTGTTGAAACTTTGAGCCATATGGAAGAATATTTGAAGGTAAGAAGAGACAGAAACTTGTCAGAGGACACCGAAAGAATTGGAATTCCACTCGAAAAAGTGCTCGAAGCCTTAAAACCAACCCTAGTAGAGATCGAACAATATGCAGACAAGCAAAAGAAAAAGCGAGACATAGAGTCTGCCATTGATATCCTTAAGAAAAACTTCATTTAACAACCAAGAAGGAAAGTTTGCGAACCTCGACCTGCCAAGTAAATAAAAGTTGTTGCATGATCAAGAGAAAATCAAGATAGAATTCAAACAAAATCAAACGCCCCATGACCTATGGTTTTGCTTTATCTAGAAATTCGGGCTTAACGTCTTCAATGTGAACGGTATTGTTTTGTGAAATGAGTTGATATCTGCAATAAAATACCTGCGTATTGCTGTTATCATTCCTTCCTCCAAACTTAAAATTAATATAATTAGAATAATCGTAGATGGCTACACGTTCTAACTTCTTTGGCATTGAAGTATGCGTTGGCGTTTGCAAAGGAGTGAACACATATTCATCTTCCCCTGCGTCACTAAAATATTTGTCATAAATATCTTTGCTGAGATGACTCTGCAGCAACGTTGCTTTGTGAAAATAGTGCAAGTACAAATGTGTCCCATGAAATTTGTCAGGGTTGTTTACATCTGTTCTTATAACTTCACAAATTTTGGCTAAGAATTTGGTTAAGCCATTCTGTAAAGATATTTCTATTTGTGCATTCTCACCAGAATTAAACGTTTCACCATTAAGGATAAATTTTCGATAAATAAAGAATACAGAGTTATTGGCTCTCTGTTGAATGGGTGGATCCGGAAATTCGAGGAGAGGTATCTCTGTGTTGCTGATTTGCTTCAAGAGTTGCACCGAGTCCTCGCTAACATCTTCTTCCTCTGCATACTTCATACATTCTCGTTCGTCTTCAATAATTTTAGAGACATCCAAATTGTGGTCATTAATTTTGTGTAAAATGTTGAGTGAAATTGACTTGTTACCATGAATTAATTTTTCAATACCTGAAGTCTTTGTCTTCTTTTCTTTTGGTTCAAATACTGTCTTTCGTCGATTTTGTTGATCTAGTTTCTGTCTTAAATGTAAGTTTTGAGCTCTCATATTGGAAATGTCTTGTCTTAATGTTTTTATCCTTTGATTGATAGAACCATTCCAAAATTCAAAAAGAAATGATTGATACTTTGACATTATGTACAATTGTTTTTCCAAGTTATTTTCTTGTATTGATTCCTCCATGAGTCTGGAATAGGTTTCCTTTGCCTCTTGAAAGCATGTCTTCATGGTATTCACCATTTCAACTTGTGACTCTGATTTTAAACATCCAAAATTGTTGATGGAATACTCTACTTTGAGAGCGGTGAATGATCCCTGCCTTTCGTGAACTCTAAAGCAATTAATGTAGAAGTTTTGGAGATCACTCTTTTTGCTCGTTGTTCCTTCAGAGAAGAAAGAAGAGCAAATAATACCAAATGAATATGCTGCTTGCATTTGCATTTCATATTGCATTTGTAAATCCTTCATAGAGGGAAATGGCGGTATTCGAGGACTGCATTCGATAGTGTGATTGACAAAATGAACAAGTTCCGCTTCCAAATATGAAATACTTACTGTGAGTGGTACCATCCACAAAAAGTTAAATCTCTGTAAAATAAAGAGGATAATGTATACATTAAAGAAATTCAGAATAGGTATAGAGACACTTACTTGGTTTGGAAAAACTCTTGTGCCAAAATAATTTCGTTAGGACTGCATGTGACTCCATCAATAGCTATATTCTCTACCTCTCTTTATGAGTTGTTTAACTTTTCGTAATCACAAGTTGTTAAAATTTAAACTTACCTTGCAAGTGCCTTAAAACAGCTGACATAAACAGTGTTGGTTTTTGCGTCGTGAAAACCTCCCAACAATCCAATGATCTTGATGTTTTTGAGATAATGTTATTCCAAGCAATGAACTTGATGTTCATAACATACCTCATTATGATGATCCGAATAAGCATGATCAATTATTCCACAAATTACTGATTGTTCAATGATGACGTTGTAGCCACTATGTGGGGATAATAGCAGGAATTTTCCGATGAACATGAAATGTTTTGAATTGTACACATACCTTGACTTTTCTTCTTTCATATGACAAATGGTCCTATCCGTGGAAAAATCTCCTTTTTTCACAATGTATACGCTATTGTCATCGCTCTTTTCTTCTACAGAGATGGTTCTGATTGTTCTCGGAGGTTCCGTATTAGTAGTGTTGTTCGTATTCGTAGGGGTCACTGTCGGATTGTTCCTGTTGTTGTTATTATTGTTGCCGTTCCTATTATCTGGTATGGTAATGATTGGTTTTCGTTGTACCGATGAATATTCTTCTTCTTCTTTGTTATCATCCTCTCGTTTTCTTTTCTCCGCTTGGTTGTTGCTCATGATGTGGAAAGGCTGATGATCGGTTTTGGAAATGTAATTTATTAAATTACTGATGACGGGCTCTGCTGAAAGCCTGTGAAGGTAACTATAATTTCAAGATGAAAATGATTGTAATTATTGAACGAGAAGGATATGAATTAGCTTAAAATTGATGATGGAAAGTTCGGAGCGTTTTGATTTGAAATATTTTTTTCTATCTGTTGGACGAACAATTTTTTTGGCCAATTTTCTTTTTTATGCGATCGGTGTTGAAAGTGGTGAAAGTGGGTCTCACAAAACGATTGCCTTTGTTGAAAATAAAAAAAACCTTACTTGAAA
The DNA here is from genome assembly GCF_003324165.1 of Naegleria lovaniensis. NCBI lineage: Eukaryota > Heterolobosea > Eutetramitea > Acrasida > Naegleriidae > Naegleria > Naegleria lovaniensis. Next base: position 54,813 of record NW_025407828.1, read on the forward strand.
AACGATCGATTCTTTGAAAAGGTTTCAAAATCTTCAAGCTCAACAGTATAGTCACTATCAATTCTCTCTTTCAATAACCTTTTGTTTGTTATTGATGAAGATGAGGGCCGATCATTAAGGTTCAATAATGAATCGGTAGGCTGTTTTTGAACGAATTTGGTAAAAGTCGTTGAGGAAGGTATTCGAGAGGAAGTATATTTGTCATGCTTGACGTGCAAAGATTTCCCTGTGGACAGTAAACTGTCATTCATGATGGAAGAATTATTCGGTTGAACATCCAGTAGAGATGGAAGGTTTGATGTCGTTGTCACATCATCCATGCACTCTCTTTCATCATCATTGGTCACATGGTTTTGCTGACGCTGTGGTTTTTCTACGACCTCTCTTACAGACTTTCGGATTTGTTGTATGGCTTGCTCTTCATCAATCACAGGAAAAATATCGTCTTCCATTAATGCATCGTCATTGTTAGGTTGCAGAACTTGAGTATATTTCTGAGTCGACTTCTTTGGGGTGGATTGCGTCAAAGAAAACTTGTTAAATCTACTTTTTGGAGAAGTCATGATTGAGGAAGAGTCCAATTGTTTTCGCATTTTCAAAATGTCAGTTTCCATAGTATCCACAATTTGATTCGTTTCCTTGGAAAAGCTTGTCACAGCATTAAGATATTGTTGCTGTTTTTTGGACTCGTTTTCCAAATAATTTCCAAGGTTTGCAGCATCTTTTTGTCCCAATACAGACATAGCCTGTTTCTTCTTGTCTATCACTTGTTCTGTGTGTTGTGTGCTATGATGCCTTATCAGTGTATGGAGAGTGAAGAGCTGTTTGGTCCAATTATCTACCATGAGAGGGAGATTAAGCTTTGACTTTCCATGATAATTATTTACAAATTTCTCAAAATGTACAGCCTCTACATGCAAATACCATAAAATTCACAACATTGTCATCACAAAGTAAAATATGATGACATCGATAAACCATTTGTTGCTGATCGAAATATTACTTACGGTTTTGTTTTGTAAGATCCTCTTTGAAAATTTTCATTCTACTATCTCTTCCATTTGAAATATCATTAATGATACTCCGCATGTCTGTAGAATCCTCATGGTGCAATTCAAGCTTTTTAAATAAAGTAGAAATATTATCAAGTTGATTAGATCGATCTGTGGCACTGGCATCATCAAATAATCTCTGATCTGTTTTGCTATTGAAATTCCTTTCAGAAATTTCTAATTCAGCCTCTTGCTTATTCATGCTCTTGTATTCATTTGTTAGATTTTGTGCCAATTCTTGCCATCGTTCTTGTTTTTCAACAGTAAGTCTTGCATATTGCACTAATTTTCGAGTTTGGTTTCTAATATGAAGCTACAATATTTGGAGAAAGGTTATGAAAGGAAGGTGTAAATTATGATAATAATAATGTAGTAGGTCGAAAGATTGCACAATCCTAGAATAGCTCCATAACTTACCATAATTACATTTTTTGCTGCCTTTGTTTCTTGTAATTGAGTCATGTTCTCAAAATTAGAAAAGAATGTTTTAGAGATTGCCTTTTCCAAATAGCTAGGATATTCACGTTCGAAACATGTTTTCAACACATGAGTCGATACTTGAAGTAGTAATGTGTACAAACTATTTGCGTAAGTTCATAAATCCAACATTACAAAATGAGGAAAATGCAATTTGCATTAATTCACACATTCAGTACAAGCACCTACTTTTCTCCATACGCAGACTGTAACAATGTGGGCTGCAAATTTAGAACATAAATTTGACCTCGATCTTTCATTTCCTTAAGCCATTGCAATGCTACGGATCGAAAAGCTGTTCGTTGTTTCTTATCCGATACGGGAAATAATTGTTGAAAATCTTTCTCAGCTCGTTTCATATCCAATTTGCTAAATAGAAAATACATGATGATTTCCATGCCTTTGATGTTGGTGTTTTTGAACATGTCTTTGTGGAATGCAAGATTGTACTTTTCCTCATATGCGTTCGGATCAAATCCAAGCAACAGCAAATTTGAAAATAAAACCGACTCGGGACCGATTCCATCATGAGAAAATTGTTGCACGAGTTGAAGAGACCTCTGGGTGGATTCCGTGGTCATCAAGGTGTTGCGAATTTTTTAATTTGAATGGGCAACGGGGATTTTTGGCGCGAAAATTCTTTGCAGTCTCTTTGAACGATCTTGTTTAAAACCGGTGATTGTTTATAACAGTTTGTCTTCTTGTTTGAAACAATAAGTCTGGCATATTAGTCATGATTGGCCAATAATTTTTACTTTGTTGATTGGCGTTCTTATTTTCCTGGTTCAAGCGGAACTCTGCAAGTTTTTTGGTATTTCAAACAAAAAAAAATTGTGCACATCATCACACAGGCACAAACTCGACCATCCGCAAACAAAAAATTTCAATCACTCGCTGTGCAACAACGCCTCGGAACCATTCAAACACGCATTGAATCAACTCCAAATAATAATAATCATTGTAAATTTCTAACCGCACCTATAACTACTCTCTTCATTCATTTTGTAAATATTAAATACTATCATCATCATGAGCAAGAGAAAAAGAGCACCACACGCTGAAGAAGCAAGCGACAACGGAGATGATTTCCTAACAGAAGAAGACGTTGGAATCCAAGCAACACAACCATCACAAATGGTTGATTCCGATCATGAAGACAATGAAGAAGAACAAGAAGACATCTCTGCAACTCAACAAAAATCGAAGAAAATTAAAAAGAGAAAGGAATCCTCTGACGTTTTGGACGATGAAGAGGATGGGAAAAATCTTGAAGCAGGTATTATTGAGGTTTTGAAGCTCAAAAACTTTATGTGTCACCCATCATTAAAAGTAGAATTCCATGACAGAACTACAATCATTCACGGTGAAAATGGAAGTGGCAAGTCAGCAATTTTGACAGCCATTCAGGTGTGTTTGGGAGCGAAGGCTAAAAACACTAACAGAGGTAAATCTATTAAAGATTTAGTAATGACAGGAAAAGAGCAAGCAGAGATCTCCATCCAGCTTAGAAATCAAGGAAAGGACGCTTACAAGAAGCATTTGTATGGGAAATCTATTACCATTGTAAAAACAATCTCCAAGTCTGGATCATCATCACTCAAAATCCAGAATACCAGAGGAAAAACAGTTGAGAAAACAAATGAGGAGCTACGTCAAATTTTACATAGCTTTAACATTCAAATTGACAATCCTACTACTTGTATGACACAAGATATCAGCAGAGAATTTCTCGCTGGCTCATCAGAGGCTAAAAAGTTCGAATTTTTCCTAAAAGCCACTCAATTACAACAAATGATGGACTCCTTTAAACATTCACAAGAAAGTATGAGCAAAATTGAGCTAATATTGGATGAAAAAGGCAAGTCACTCGAAGAAAGCAAGGAAGAGCTCAACAGAAGAAAAGAATTGTATGAAAACGCGGAACATATTGATACTCTCAACAACGAAATAGAGGCTTTAAAGTCCGAAAAGATGTGGGCAGGTTATCTCGACGCAAAAAAAAAACATGACAAAGAACTAGCCGTACTTGAAAAAAAGAGACAAGATTTGCAACAATTGATTTCACAACGTGACTCGTCCACGAACGAAAAGCTTAATGAGCTGAACAGAAAAAAAAACGAATTGGAAGAGGAAAAGCACGGAATCAACATGCGTCTTTCAGAAATCGAAAGGAGAGTCAATGATTTGGCAAAGACAAAAAAAGATATTGAATATAAGGCTCAAACCATTTATACGAATAGATCTACTCACAAGAATGAACAAACGATATGTAAGGAACAGATTAAGATTTTAGAAAAAGAAAAAGCTGATACACTCTCCAAAAACAAGATTGACAAAGAGTCCATAATTAGGGAAAAACAAGAAGAGATTGAGAAAATATCTGCCGAACTGGAAAGCTATGAACGACAAAAAGCCTCTATTGAAGAATCACTAACATCTGATAAGAGCGCAAAAGAGAATCTTACCAATGAATACAGCAGTGTGAAAAACGAAAAGAACCAATTGCAATACGAAATTAGACAAGCAGAAACAGAAATGCAGAATATGCAGCGCAGCCGTACAGACAAATTTGCAGTTTTGGGAGGAGACGCAATGAAAAGATTTCTTAGTGACGTTCAAGCCAACATGAAAAAATTCAGCAAGCCTCCAGTCGGCCCTATTGGACTTATTTTGAAAGTGAAAGACGAATATATTGATTGGGCTCCATGCGTTCAGCATGCTCTTAGCAAATACCTGTACATGTTTATTGTTGATAACTTCAAAGATGGAGAAGAGCTACAAAAGCTAAAGAACAAACATAACTTAAAGGCCACTCACGTTATTCAGAAATATAGTAATGAGATTTATGACGTGAGTAACAACAGTCCTATGGATCATCTCACTATTTTCAAGGTTTTAGACATTGACACTCATTCAATACGGCATTCTCCTGTCAAGTACGATGACCTTCAAGCCCTGAAGGCTACCATAATCAATACTGTGATTGATCAAGCTCGTATAGAAGCATCCGTGCTCATCGAAAAGAGAGAAGACGCAGACCAGTACATGTTTGGAAAAGAGCCTCCAAAGTTTGTGAACGATTGTTTTACTATTACAGGAACAAAATTAATAGTGAGAGGAAAATCTAAAATTACCGACACTGCCAACGCTACAAGAAGCAGTTTGTGGACCAAAAACGTGGAAGATCAAATTAATGAAATAGACAAAACCATTAAGGAGTTGTCCAAGAACATTCCAGGATTTACAGAAAAAGAGCGTCAAATACAAAGCGAAATTAATAGAATTAATGAGACTTTAAAAAAGAAGAATAATCAAATTCATGAGCTCAACAAGAAAATCGAGAAGTGTAATCGATATATTCAAGACAAGAAGAAGGATATTAGCGATACAGAGCTTGATACTAACGATGCAGATCAGCAATACATTCAAGATTTAAACGAAAAAATTGAAAAGCATCTGGCAAAGATCGAACAACTGAACGAAAAGATTCATGAAGATGATAAAAAAATTGAAGAGATAAAAAAGCAAAGTGAGAGCCTTACGAATCAAATAGCTACCACAAGAAAGGAATTCCAAGACACAACTCGCAAACACGATGAAAAGAATGAGGAAATTCTTGCTGTTCTTGAACAAATTCGTGCTGTCCAAGAAAACTCTAGAGGATTTGAGTATAGAATTGCTCAGGCCCAAAGAGCTGTTGCTGATGAAGAAAAAGTTGTTGGCCAGTTGGCACAAGTGATGAACGAAACTAGAGAGCTTGCATTGGTGCATTCAAATCAACAGGAAATCACTCCTTCTGGAACTGTAAATGAAATATCAGCCAAAATTTCTCAAAAGAAAAGGCAACTCGACATTGAACGTGAAAAATTGGGCGAAATGAACTTTGCAGAAATCAAAAACAGATATATTCAATACATGAGAGAGTATGAACAGAAATATGAAGCATTCAATTGTTCGAATCAAGCTTGTAGTATCATGAAAACAGGCCTAGCAGCAAGATATCAAAATTGGAGAAAGTTAAAATCAGGCAATATCCAAACGGTCTCACACCTTTTCGACGTTTACATGAGTCAAAAAGGTCACTCAGGTCAAATCTATGTAGATGATAACAGTGGAACTCTCAAATTTGACATTCACATGGCAACACATGGATCTAAGGTACAAGTTGCTGATACCAAATCTCTGTCAGGTGGTGAAAAGTCTTACACAACTGTGAGTTTTTTGCTTGCAATTTGGGAATTGGTAGATACTCCATTTCGAGCTGTCGATGAATTTGACGTTTTTATGGATAGCATGTATAGAAAGACAGCTATGGATTTAATTTTGGCAACCGCTAAAGAAAAGCATCACAGTAAGCAATTGATCTTAATTACACCTCAAGATGTGTCCATTGTGAAGAAGGATCCTGAATTTTTGAAGATTATCAAGTTACAACCACCCAAGAGAGATGAAAATCAAAGAACCATGGACGAGTTTATGCATCAACATGGACAATAACATTTCCAAGAGTTGAATTGAGTCAATATTCGTTTATTTATATTAAACACCACAAATTTGACAACCAATTAACCGTGGCTCTGAGATCACCAAAAGAAATCACTGTAAAAAAATGATGAAATCCAAACCTCTATTGGCCATTGTTTCGGGTGGCTCTCGCGGAATTGGCCTTGAAATTGTCAAGCAATTATCAGAGAGCGGTATTCACTGTGCCACAATAAGTCGATCTAAAAATGTTGAATTTCTTCATCCCAACCAAACACATTTTCCATGTGATGTTTCAAATGCTTTACAAGTTTCGGAAACGATCAAAACCATCACTCAACACTATCACAAAACTCATGCTATGAATATTCTCATCAATGCAGCAGGAGTCTCACACGATGGCTTACTCGTTCGATTTCCACAAGACGAGCTCGAGAAAATAATCGCTATTAATTTACAAGGAACCATGAATATTTGCAAAAGTTCTCTCCGATACTTTATGTTGAGTCATTCGAGTGCTGAAACACCATCAAGCATTATTAATATTTCAAGTATTATTGGAGGATCTCCAAACATGACCAATATTGGACAATCCGTCTATGCTGCATCCAAGGCAGGTGTTGTTGCCTTTTCACAACATTTAGCTCGGGAACTGTTGGGAAAACATATTCGTGTGAATTGTGTGAGTCCTGGATTTATTGAAACAGAAATGACTCGTCATTTACAAGTTGCATCCACCACACCAAATGACACCAATCGACAAAAATTGGAAAAAGTCAAAATGGGAAAACCTCATCATGTGGCTAGTCTCGTTCAATATCTAATTTCTCCTCAAGCAGAGTATATCAATGGACAGAATATAATTGTGGATGGTGGATTATCTCTTTTATAATGAATGATCATACAGAGCCAAAAATGTTCGTGGATATTATTAGTTCACACATACAGTAGTAGAACAATCTCACAATGAATGAACATATTGCTATGGCTCACAATATATTTGAACACTCTTCACAAAAACGTATACGATGACCTCAATGCCTATTCGAATGACTACACGCGTCAAATAGGACTTGTACATTTCATTCTTAATCAGCCTTAGGGAAAAGGAAATCAGTGGTTAGAGCAAGCCTGCAATTATCCAAAAGGGTCTTTTTCAATTTTTCATCATTCACAACCCATACGTTGGTCACATAACCTCTCTTTTGCAATTGTTGAAGGTACTCTACTTGAGCAAGACTTGTGTCAAAGCCCAATACGGCAGCACCAATAAAGGCAGGTACAACTGTCGTGTTAGCTTGATACCATAAAAAGTCAATCATGGATGTCAACAATTTGAGAGAGTTGTAGGTAATCTTGTCCTTCAGGTTACGTGAAGAACCTTCTGAAATTTCTTGTAAAATTGTTGGAAAGTCTCCAGAATAAACTCTTTGAAGACCTGGTCCGTTCTTTTTCACTTTTGGAACGCTGTGTTTCATCCAGTCAGCAAAAAGACCTCTCTTAAAAAGTAAATTGGTCACAATTTTTGGATTTCTCTTACGAACCACATAGAGCAAAGCAGGATTGAAAGAAGCAACTGTAGATTGAGTGTACAATTGTGGATACTTGTGATAGAGCTCGTCAAGCTTTTCTGCCATCAAAGCCAATCGAGAATACTGTTTGACCTCAATCATGATGACCTGTTTTGGGTCCAAACTGAATACAAATTGAATGTATTCTTCGAGCGTTGGAATGGTTTCCTCTCCACTATCATCATCAATATATCTGTAATGATTCTTGATTTCTTCAAGAGTGAGATTACCAATTCCAACATCGGTTTTTCCTTCCTTTGGGCCAATACCATACGCTACTCTTCCCATGGACAAGGTATCATGGAAAACAACAATATGACCGTCCTTGGTCAATTGACAATCCAACTCAACTCCTTCGCTGCCATGTTCAATAGAGTAACGGACAGCACTCAGAGAGTTTTCTGGAATGTTTTGAGTTTTAATATGACGACAACCTCTATGACCAATGAGAATATCGTTAAAGAATTCAGCAGAGGGAGATTTCTCAGTTCGGAACAAGTAGAACAAAATCAAGCCCAATACAACCATGAACAGGGTTGAATACAAAGAAAGCAAGAAAAGGAAGAATAACATGATGAGAGAAAATATTTTGGGTGGGTCCAGATCGAGAGTGGTTTGAAACGGTGAGAAGAGGAGAAAGATTGAAAGGCTGGAGTGAGTGAGACCAATGATGGTAGCTTCACTCAACCTTGAGAGGGAGATGAAGGTTGTTTTTTTGTTGGTGATGATGATGGCGCTTTCAACGTATGGACTAAAATAGCTCCATCTTCAAGATAACGATGACGAAGGATGGATGAATAGATAGCATGAGGAAGTGAACAATTTGATTGAAGGGAGTGGTTCAATGGGTAACGGAAAATTCCTTGTTGATTTTAAATTGCACATTGTTATCCTTTTTCTGAATATGTGAAGGAGTGGTGACCAGGAGTTTGTATCAATTTTAATAATTATTAAATAATTAATATCATGATGAGGGTGTGAGTTGTACTAAAAAGCAATTATTTAGATGTTGTCATGTTTAGGGTCAATCATTCCTATCCATAATAATTATTGAAGTTGTTGATTTTGCATCACAAGTGAGATTTCTTTTTGAGCATCAAAGAATTTATCAACACATGAATCCACACATTTCTTCTCATAATCATCGAGGTCCTTTCCATAGGCAGTGAGACATTTCTTGTTGCACACAGTGAGCATGCTGTTAAGGCGAATTGCCACGTGCGATGATTAGAAAATACATTCGTTCAACGAATTTAATTCAAATTGACCAAAAAAGATGACCATAACGTTCCGAATAACGAGAAAGATTCATGCAATAATAATCATCCATTTTCTATAAAACAATTAAATACACATACTTGAAGTAGAGTGTTCGGAAAGCCTCCAATTCAACCATAGACACTTGTTGTTGTTGGCCAAAACCTGCTGGATTGTTCATTTTTTTCTTTTATTCCATTTTGATTGGCTCAATCATTGAAAATATTGTTAATGTTTGGATTGTACACACATATTAACCTGGTGAACCTTTAATTCAATGATCACAACTTGCATTATGCTCTGGTAACAACTCTTCTTGACACAATTTAAATTTGTACAAGTGTTCCAGTATTCACACCAGCATCTCCAACACATCCTCCTTGTGTTCCCACAGATGTGATCACAAAATCTATTCTGACCTTATTCCCAGTGACAGAGCCTTTATAAGTTGCAGCTCTTCCATCATCCCATGTTACCTTGACATCCAAATAATTATTGATAAATGTTCCAGAGTAGTATTTAGTGATGGAACTACCGTCGTTCTTATTACTTCCAGATACATTTCCATATTCTAAAAAGTGTTTGAAAATTTAACAAACCATTTCCGAAAGGTACTTACGATCTACTTGGAATTTCATTTCCCACCCTGCCACTGTGGAATTCTAGTGTATATGTTTAATAAAATGTAAAGAATTGGTTGAATTTAAGGTAGGCCTTACTTACTGTAGCTACCCCTTTCCATCTTGTCCACTGTAATACAATTTATAAGTGCAGATGTGATGATTGGATTCAATCAGAGTTTGGAACCATGTATGAAACTTACTGAAGTTAAACCATCTTTTCCGCCTCCAATTCTATAGTGTTTGATATTAGGATCCTCAAATGTCTCGAACAAGGTTCCAGTATTCACTCCAGCATCTCCAACACATCCTCCTTGTGTTCCCACGGATGTGATCACAAAATCTATTCTGACCTTATTTCCAGTGACGGAGCCTTTATAAGTTGCAGCTCGTCCATCATCCCATGTTACCTTGACATCTAAATAATTGTTAATAAAGGTACCAGAATAGTGCTTTGTGATAGCTCCTGCGTTATCATTCTTGTTACTTCCAGACACGTTTCCAAATTCTAGATGAGAATCATGTTCAGTACATGCTCTCAAGCACCAGACGTTTAAACAAACTTACGATCAACTTTGAATTTCATTTCCCATCCATCAACACTCGAGTTCTAATGTCATGCATGCATGAATAAAAAATCTTTGTAATGATACGAATACTTACACACTATTATCAACAAAAATATTAAGGTAAATTGTTGAAAATAAATAAAACACATACTGTCTTTCCTTGCCATCTTGTCCAATGGGTGACACCATCTTTGCCACCTCCGATACGAAGTATACGTGTCATTGGAAGTGAATGTACTTGCACTTGTGGTTGTTGGTAGATTTGTGGTTGTTGTGGATAATATGGTTGTTGATAATTTGGTGTATAACCTTGATTTGGTTGCATTACTTGAGGATAAGAAGGCATGGTTGGAATCGAGGGTTGTTGTGGCGGATACATAATTCCAGTGTTATAAGAGACATTATTCCTTCTGAAAACATCTCCGTTAGGTAAAGGCAACACGTTCATGTCATTTGTTTCAACTCTCATGATGACATCTGTTCCGTTGTTATGGAATACCAAATACATGACATAGGCAAATTTGGTTGGATCTCGAACCACATAACCCTCACATTTTCTGCCATCGGATTGATTTTGCAAAGTAAAGTATCCTCCTTCATGCATGAGACAAGACCAGTACTTGCCAGAATTTTCAACAAAACTAGCTCCAATAAGAGTTGGGACATCTGTGATCACTGTTGCACATGGATTCATCACGGGCATATTGGACACGGTCATTCTAGTGAAGATATCACTGGGTCCAACCAATTGCGAGCCATCCAACGATGGAGTTAATTTCCAATGGGTGTTACCATCAAAACTATTGCAAACCATTGATTGATCATAGCCATGGTTGGGATGAAAAAGTTATTTGTGATGATTCCAATTTACAATCATCATTAATTATTAAAATTGCACCACGTACGTTATAAAAACAGCCCAACTCAATCCTCCATTCAAAGGTACAGCAATACCAGTAGCAACTCTTCCAGTACCATCCTGAATCCATCTGAACGTATTTCCGCTTGGAGAACTGACCCATATTCTTCCCGATCTTTCGATGAACGATCCGTCAAGCCTTGGTGCAACGTTTCCCATGGTGGTTGTTATTCTCATTAAAAAAGCAGTATCGAGATTTTTTGATGATGAAAGCCAAGCTTGCAACACAGCCTTTGTGCAAAGTGCACTTGGCATTCGTAAAAGTAACCTTAATTGAACTTTGTTTCATCCAAGCTTCGTCCTGTACATGTATCATCATTCAGAATAAATAACTTGCAACTTGCAGAAAATTTTGTACAAGCGCTGCTCCAAGGCCCCAAACAAGAAGGTAATTGAATCAAATCATTCCAACAAAAAAATTGAGAACACACTCTGGCCTCCGCACTTGAAAATGGTCTCCAACAAGCAAGCCACGCCAAGAAATACCATGAAAGATCAATCCTCTCACAGAATTTTAAAAAACAAGAGTTATTACATGAAACGAAAGCCAATCGTCAGGCTCTCATCTGCTCAGGTTGGTGCAGTCCCTCAGCAACCACAAGATACATCACATGCTTCGCTAACACCCTCCACTCCAGCATCAAAGGAGGTGCAACAACAAGATACATCACATACTTCACAAAGCCATGAGAGTCAACATGATGTTGTTGTAAATTCTCCCAATCATTCCGAAGAAGAAGATGTTCACTTGGATTTCACTCCAAAAACATCCAATCCTTTTTCTGTCAATTACAAATCGACGCCAGAGAACACTCCTGATACATCTACACTGATGGAAACTACTCTTACCGATGCAGGTATGAAGGACAGTGTCACTCACTATGAGGGCAACACCACCGATGAACAATTGTTATTAACAACAACATGTGACAATTGTTGTGCAGTGTCAATGGAAACCATCGAACAAGTTGAACCTCAAGAGACAAATTCTTTTGAAATTTCCATCCAAGAATTCGACGCCACGGAAAGCACCCATATGCAAGACATTTCTGATGATATTATCGACAATGATTTCTATTCAACTAAATCAAATCCAACTCAAGGCCCCATCATTCAAAAATCGCTCATTGAGGAAATGCGTGCTACTGCCCAAGAGCTCAGTGAATACAAGCAACAAAAAAAAGTAGAAAAAGAATTATGTGACCAAACACTTCTGAAAATGGGTCTCGATGTTAACATTCCCATGCATGAACATGTCAGAAATGGTGAAGAACGAATTTCCAAGTCGCATAAATTCGTCGATAAGGACAACAAGGGACTCATGTACGTCCTTCATGATGAAAACGAAACGGTCCAATGGGAGATTGTGCAGCCACATGAAGGAACACATATTCAAAGAATGCTTGTTCGATTCGAAATCATCGTCACGTGTGGCTCTTCTGACCATTCGTTCACGAATAAGGTTCCATCCAGACTCCATTCTGGTATGACCTACAACTTCAGATATTTGTTGAGAGTGAGGAAAGGACTGATGGACATGGCACCTTGCTGTGTCTTAACGATGCAATCGTCAGAGATTAAGCGATTACCCTTTCATACCATTCTCCATAACCCCACAGGAAGAGAATGCATCATGGATCAGAATGAAATGGTTTTTGAAGGACATCAAAAAGTAACCATTGAATGGAACGAATATTGTCAAAATGGAGAAAAGTGTCAACTACAATTGAAAGTGTATCATGACAAGAATGCTCTTGAATCTAAAACCGAGAGAATACACGCCATGACCAGCCTCTCTTGCTTTGTACAACTAAGTAACGATCTGGAACTTGCCACTCCACACATGAATTACGACAAGTTTTTAACTGAACTTGCAAAACAATCGCTTTTCAAAGAAGTATCAAGATTCAATATTTTCAATCTCCAAAATTTGGAAATTCGAAGAGAATTGGTGAACGAGTCCATCTCGTTGAACGAAATTGAACAAGAATTGCAACAAGCACCTCACTCATTGCACAAGTATAATTTACTGGCCTCAAAATATCGTTATGTATTATCACCGCCATGTTCTTTTGAATCATTGGATTGTGAAACAGACTTGGAAGAGTTAAGACATTGTTTCGAGTGTCTTGGTGTCGATGTGTATGATTACAACTCTCGAAATACGTGTGAAAAGAATATGATCATTCCATTATGTCCCGAGGAAGTGTTGCTCATGTATCAAGCTGTTGCCAAACATCGTTCAAGACAAACTACTTTTCTTTATGCAAAGCTCCTTTCCAGTGTTAAACTTTCCAACCTCAATGATCATCAACGAGAATATTTAGCATTATTATATTGCATGCTCTCCATTTCAACATTTGTCAATCCACAAGTCACCACTCTTGTCAGCCCATTTGAAAGACTCCCTGATCAGAAACAAGTCAAGAAAACTCGAATGCTAGTGAGCACAGACGAACACGATAGTACAGTAGAGCTACGACACATGCTCTACCAACAAACGGAAGATTATTTTCCACAGTGTTTGAACTTGAGTGCAGATAGTAACTTTTTCGAGCAAGTGTTTCAATCGCTAAGCTTGGAATCCTCCCAAAGGATTATGCAAAATCTTCTTGCACGATTTAACTTTGATCCAGTGGAATGGAACAGTTCCATGTCCATGACAAGTTTAATTGAATTCTTTCCTCCTCTCATGACAAACTTTATCAGGAGTGGAGTGTTCAATAGTCGACCTCTTGCCATTCGATGCTTCTTTGGAAAATTCTGCACTCTTCTATTGTGTAAACTTAGTGGCAGAGAAACAGACGATTTACAACAGAGAGTTCATTCCTTTGATATGAACAACTTGCTTGACACAACAATAGTTGTGAATCGTATTTGTGATATTGTGGCAAGAACATTGGATTCTCTGTACCAATTCATGCAAAAAGAAAAGATTTCGTTTGAGGATCTCTATTTCCTCAACAGCGCTCTTACCTTAATTCGTCAAGTCTGTTATTTTTACCAACTACTGATCAATGAAACAAGTGTGAATGAGGACGAGAAACGAGTGACAGCAGCTTTTGAGAAACTTGATAAATTCGTATGGTCAAAACTAGGTGGTGCCGATGGTGTGTCAACAAAAGTATTTGAAATATTACCACTTCGAGTGGCATTAGGAATTAAGAGCGTCCACTCTGATATTTCACGTTGAATCCTTCCACAAGTTGGTGGAACCGAAAAAGCCGTTACAAGAAAATTTCAAAAAAAAAATGCCTCGAGGGAAACCAGGAACAAAACGGAAGGAGCTTGCTCCGACATCATCACCAGCCACTTCAAAAAACACGCAATCCAATGCGAGCTCATCCACGAATAAAGGAAGGCAGATGACACTCACTGCTTTTTGTAAGACACGTAAAGTGGAACGTGTCGATAACCAAACTACTACAATGGCCATCGGAACCATGATGAATGAAAGTATGATGAGTAGTGATGCAGCTGTTGAAGAGGAATCACCCGTGAAGGTAAACATTCCCAAGTCTTATTCCGCTTCACTTAGTATCATTACATCATCTGCAACAGTCCTTTTAGATACAATAATAACTCCAAGCACAAAGCCTTCGGAAGAGTTATCAGCAGCATCATCACCGAATACATCTCCGACGCTCTCTATCGTCACCAGCGACATGAGCAACGTTGTGGAAGTATCTACAAGCAACAGCAATAGACTCTCTCCTGTATCAGCAAATGATTCAAAAAGCGTAGATGACGAATATGACATCTTTAACGACACCACATTCGATCAAATTTTCTCTTCCTCTGCAACGTTCAAGTCAAACATTGATTCCATCTATGAATCTCTAAGGGAGGTACGCGAAACAGCAAGAGAGCTTGTGGAACTACGAAAAGAAATAGCACTAAGCGCTGAATTAGACGAGCAAATAAGAATTGAAAAGGAGAAGATAGCCAAAAGGCAGTCATTAAGCCACACTGAAAACTTATCCAAACTAGAACTCATTCTATCAGAAGATGGCAACGCCATAGCATTGGATCGTTCCCTGATTCAACCATCGAATGACTATGATGGCTTTGTTTCTCAGTTAAAAAATTTAACAGCGTTCGAAGAAATGAGACGGTTTTACATTCTCAAGCTTGATAAATGTGGCTTGATACGACATCACACAACACAATGGACCAAAGAAGAAATTGAGCAAGAGTTAAGACGCGTGGTTCCAAAACACCCTGCATCTATGTTCGAATGGGAAAAGGTTGAGATCATTAAGAAGCATTTCAACTATCAATGCGATAAGTGCCCTGCAGAGATCAAGACATTGTTATTCAAACCTATTAGCACTCAAGAATTTGAAAAATATTTAGGAAAAGTTGGTATCGAGCTAGATTGTACAAAGAAAGATACCAAGAACGAATGCTTTGAATTTTTGTGTGCAGAAGAAATGATCTTTGTGTATTCACGTGTACAGCGAACTTATTGCACATTTGTGAACCATTTACTGAAACGATTTATGGAAACACTATCTAAGAGTACCCATCCACAATCTGTACAACAATATCTACCATTTCTCATCTCTGTATACATGTCCAGACATTATTTTAGGCCTGATAATTTGTTACATTCAAGTTCTAATTGGTATGCTTCAGAAACTTTTTCAGAGAGCCAGAAGAGTTTTGTTGACTCTTTGGCGAGTCATTCTATTGTGCAATCACCAATAATTATCGATTTAATTGAACAAGTTTTTGCTCTCTACGACACGGCTTCAATGAAGAGTGTTGTCACCACTCTTTTGCAATATTTTGGATTTGAGCACGAAGCCTCTGAGAACTTGGTAATACTTTCAGAGAACAATGAAATGTCACATGAAAATTTGCTTCAACTCATCAAGGTGAACTGTCCTCCCTTATTTTCATGCTTTATTCAACAAAAGCCGTGGTTGCACAAACGATACAAGAACATTGAGATTGTTTTCAAAACGCTCATGCTCATTATTCTCGCCAAGATTACAAACAACAGAAAAGTAACAACGAGTGATATTTTAGATGGCATGACCAATCACAATACAGCCAACAACATCAAGATTGAGGAGTCAATATTTTTACACACCATGGAGTTCATTCAACGATTGTCATCCATATGCCCACCACAGAAGAGTAAGGTTTTCCCATTTTTCTATCTGTTGGATAATCTCATTTCTCTAATATTGTGCTTGGACTTGAAGTCTATTCAAAGTTGTATGAGCAAAGAATCATTGTCCCTGTGTGAAAAGTTTTCCGAATCCATTCACTCTTCCCTTCGTGCTCTGTTACCTAAAATTGAGTATAACCATTTCTTTCTCCGTTTTGGAGACATTGTGAGGGAAATCATTCCACTCAAAATGTCTTCCTTTAAAACTGCTTCCAAAGCACCTCCTGCACAACAAACTCTCTCTTTTCAAACTAGGCTTCGTTGCGAAAGAGAGGATTTTTAAACGTAACAATTAGTGATTTATCCCAAATTTCACCTGTGTTTTGTTTGGACAATAAGTAATTTCATATGCTAAATTGTTCAATGATCAATAATTATGGTCGTTTTGCTGTTTGTTGGGGCTTACTGTTGTAACGTGCTCTTGAGACCTATTTCTTAGCCTTACTGCCTCATTGGGAGTTGAACATGCAACCTTCTTGAGAATTGCATCCACGCCGCATGATTCACACCGCTTTCCTGTGGTGTTCAGAGAAGAGAAACAGGAACAACAACGCTGCACGCCTCGACTCGGAACCACTGGATCAGCTTTGCTCACTACCTTCCTTCCCAAATACCCATAATAATCGTGGATGGAGCAAGTCTTGAATCCCAACGAGCAATGAAAATTCAATCACTTTGTCGATGACAATCTCATAATAACAATCGGAGCCGCCTGCACTGACATTACCAATAAAACCACTTTCTTTTTTTCCTGTGATGATTCTAATGCTCTACTGTCATTCAAATGGTTGTCAATGAAAGCTTTTCTCGCTTTTTGGAACTCAAAGGAATCAATCACATGCTCTTCTGACGTTTTCAAAATGAAGGAAAACAATCTGAAAGAGAGGAATGGCCCAATGTGATTGAGGATGGTTTCAAAGCCTTGCATATCGAAACATGATTCTTTAAGGAGCGACACTAGTTCTTGTACTCTCTCAAATTCAATATGGGACAAACAACTAATAACTTTGTCCAAGGTTACGTCTTGGAAGGAACAAGAGTTGCGTTGTCAGTAGTAGTTGACCCCAAAGTGTCATTCAGTGATGAACTTGAAGGAAGCAAGTCTGTCTCTGAATCCGTGACAATTACTTTGGACTGAAGAGGGAAGTTGAAAGGTTTGAGTCGTTCTTGATCTTTATGCTTTTCCTTACTGGAATATGGTCGTGAACGATAAGGCTTCTGGTTTGAGAGCATTTTGGAAGGAATTGTAAAAGGAACTTTTTTTCAAATACAGAAACAAAGCCTTAGGCTAGTACTTGGATTTCAGGCCAATTCCTTTCTATGATAGCTGGGACGTGCTATATCGCATCACC